>NC_082396.1:12564524-12724524 GCF_031168955.1 Gadus macrocephalus | reverse complement strand
TATGTATGCAGTAACACATACACAAGTAAACATGTTCTGGTTTTAATGCAAATTCTTTCTGCATTATTATTTAGGGCAATAGGCTATTGCTATTGGTGTCTTTCATGCTGCATAATGGAGGCAAAGCAGGGATTGTTCAATCATAAATGAGCTAATAACTTATAAATGTAACCTCGTAAGGTACCCAACCCCTATTCCCGATTGGTCGCTGTGGGGGGACGTGCGACGTCTGGCCTGCAGGGGGAGTATGGGCAGGTTGGGAGCGCACCGGATTGGCTGTGGGGGGACTGGACCTGAGTGCGGGCAGGTGTCGGCACTCAGGCCAATCAGGGAGTGTTTGTACTTCTGTGCCTGCTTTGTGTTGTAGTGAGGAGGGGAATCCAGGGCGGATCGGGAGCGGAGAGACGGGGGCGATCGCCGCCAGAGATCGCCTTGAACGCACCCTGTGACCGCTTTGAGCGGAGTTATGATTTACATTTAACCGACTTGTGTTTTGTCGGACTGGGGAGCGATCAAAATAAAAGGACTTTCTGTCGGAAGAGCAAACCTGGTGTCCAAGCGCTCTGTGAACCCCTTACAGTCACCATACAGTATATTCACTGTATATTGGGAACTGAGGCATATGCTGTATATACTCACCATTCAGATCTATGTAGTAGGGCCTTCACTAGAGATCATTTAGTCTAACAAGGCTTTAAATCTATAAGGGGAGAAGGCTGTCAGAGCACATAAGGAAGATTCTTTCAAGACATCCTTATGGTCCTATATAAACTAATTTCAAAGGCTATTGTGGAACTGCAATTGAAAATTGCATTAGAGCAAAACTAAAATCGGACAGCCTTTTCAATCTGCTTGTTTGGTGAGTTGGAATTGGAACAGGTAAGCGCCATTGTCTGTACCCAGTGTAGCGGCAGCTGTGAAGCTCTTACCGCTGCCTGTTTCATCTATAATTCCCTAAATGTGTTGTGGTGAGGTTGAGAGCGCAGTGCGACGCTGCTCTGGCCCAAAGAGCGACTTGGGGGCTGTTGCATCGACGCTTTACTTTTTGGAAACTTTTCAGTTTCATCAGTGCTGCGTCTTGCGCTTTTGTTTCCAGGGTTTAAATTAGGCCAGACCGCAGCCCTCCCCCTTTGGGCAGAGAGAGTATTCGGTAGAGAGAGAGAGCGAGAGAGGGAGAAAGGGTTTTGAACATGGCTCGATTGGCTTACTTCTCCCGGTTGAAGATCATGAACTCTTGCTGCACCACCTCAAGGCACTCCTGTAAGTAGTCATTCTCCTGCAGATCACAGAAACAATGCATCATTAGCATCATTATCTTGATCATCATCATCATCATCGTCACCAATCATCATTACCATCAACTTGATAAATTATCACGTTAAACCCATCGATCATGGATAACATCATTACAGCCCACAGGAGTCCTATAGAAGACATCGTGGAAATAATGGAAAGAAATGATGCCGGCCGCCATTCATTCTTCATGATGAGGAACTACTAAGACACACGTGTTTGGCCGTCAGCCTCCTCCATGGCACCACGACTGCAATTATCATTAAAGAAACCGCCCAGAACCGGATTCACCGTCCACCACATCTGGATAATAGTGAAAGATGCCTAATAATAAAACCCCTCCTTTGTGATATTTATATTTTCCTTTGAGACTTATTGGAGTTGCAAGAAGTCGTGAATGGTTTGCATGCCGTGCTGTAACAGGATATTTGTCTCGAGCCTAAAATAGAAACTCCTATTTTCCAGGAGCACTTGGGGCCATGACAACGGCACGGCGAGCTTCATCATTTAATAATCCTGGTTATAACGCAACAACACACTAGCAGCTAGCAGATTGCACGCACACACACACACACGCACACACACAACCATACACACACACGCACACAAGACACACATGCACACACACGTATACACACACATATAAACACACAGATGCACACACACAAATATAACCACACACACACAAACACACACACACACACACAAATGATGCATTCATGCAATCTGATACTCCAACCTTGCCAGGGAGAGACAAGCGCACATGGCGCAGACACGCTTAAAGGAGAGGCGCCAGTAATGCGGTGGACGTGTTATCGAGAGGCTGACACGAGCAGCAGGTTCATCGGTCGGGAGAACCACCGAGAGGACGTCTCGCAGGCCTGACTAAACGATGTCTGAATCAGGGATGGGGAGACCACTGTGTGCCCGACCCTCTGAACGGGAAGAGGAGCATGAATCATTCATCAGCCTGTGGCATTCCCATCTCAACGACAGCCAGTGTAAAGGTGCAGGATTCAGTCAGTTCTTTCGGTGTTTCAATCCAGGATCGTGGCCAACATTGGCTGGCATGTTGACGATCCGCGTACACATCGTCATATATAGATGTAACAGAGTGTAACAGTTTAACCTCACTCCCAGTGCCTCAATATGGCTGACCACCGCATCAATAATGCAATGATAACCACCGATTGAGAGTGGATGAGAACCAGCGTGATACCTGATTGCACTTAACATCTCTGGATTCCAACACTCCTACCATAGTGTTTCACCAGGGTTTGCATATTTCAATCTCCGGTTTGGATTCTGTTCATGCAATATAGTCGTCTGTTATGACGAAAGCCATACAGATCAAATTACACTCACAGGAAGTAGAGACATAATCAGGTAAGGGAGTAAAAAACTGTAAAAATAGCACATCTTCCCAGGAAGGAGAATAAAAGGGCTTTTAAATGATTTGAGGGTTTCCGGAACTTTCTATTTCAACCCCATGGAAATAGCCTCATGGAAATCCCATTTTCAATGAAAGGGAGACTACACATTATGCTCAACAGCACTTCAGCAGTGGAACGTCGGCCCCTCTTAGCTACTGGAGAACCCTCATGCTACACTCCTCTGCTGACTCTTGGTAATGAAGGGGAGCAGATTGTTCTGGAATCAGAGCAGTTGTTTTTGTGTACGTGAACTAAGTGATATTTAACAATTATTCTGCCACTATTCACTATTCCACTATTTCTCAGTTTTATATATATATATATATATATATATATATATATATATATTATTATTATTTTTTTAAATACAGGAGCCTGTAACAACAAAATCGTAAGTTTTTGTAGATCGCACCACTGGGGTTCTCAACTATAGACCAAGGCCACATTTCATGGATTTCTGGAAATTTTGGAATAATGAAGCCTGACAATATTGTTGAAGGTCAGGATACTGTGGGAAATATGGGAGTGTGTGGATGATGGCTGGTTTAAAGGCCCATTCACACCCTACGGTAAATACGGATACGGACCGCTTCGTCCGGTCCCGGAGCTATGAATCGGCCTTTACGAGGCCTCAGTTGGCCCGAGTCAGACTGATTGGACTCTGGAGCTGGGTGAGGCTACACACCTGTTGCACATTGAGCAATCATTGTGCAACAGGTTGAACCAGCCATCACCACACACACTCAGGGAGAGACCTCCTACGTGGAAAAGTTGAGCACCAGGCCATTTATTTTTATCTACAAACTTCGTACAATCAACTGGTTTTCCAGTACGTGCTGGTTATGCTGTTCATACATTCTTCAACTGGTTTCCGGGGAGGTTTCTCGGCCCCTTGGGTCCTGGGCCCCTCCGTGGAAATCAGAGGTCAGGGTAGGGATGGGTTGTTGGTTGCTCACCGACTGAGAGTCCTTGCTGTTGTCACGAGAACGGTTCTTGGCCAGCCTCTTCTTCTTCTTGTGGAGCGGACGCGACTCAAGTATCATCTCCTCCAGCTCGAAGGTGGGGTCGCAGTGGAGACGCCCTTTCTGGAAACGGACACACACACACACACACACACACACACACACACACACACACACACACACACACACACACACACACACACACACACACACACACACACACACACACACACACACACACACACACACACACACACACACACACTAAATTAGCTCCCTCTCACAAATCATAGCTAATTATGAATATGGTGCATAATGTAGGCATAGAGTCACCCACACACATTAAGTAGAGCCAGCAAATGGCAGCCAAGTGTTATGCAATAGCAATACTATTGTTAAAGAAATACACAGTGTTCTCTGGAACGTTTTTATTAAAACAACCTTGTCCTTTCTAATCATAATACATTATTAAACAAATACACCCATACACTCTAGTATAGTAAGTTTAATGTTATTCAACCAATACGCCATATTGTTAGCTAATTATAGGACTTATTAGTACTAATAGTAGTTAAATAGCACACTGTTATTGTAAAACAAATCTAGGGTGAAATGGATAGGCACCCTGCTGTCTGATGTTTGGCAAGAACTGAGTTTGATTGGTATTATTACAACCAAAGGTGGAGTTATTATGTGAGGTTTTGGAAGTACAAACAGAATGAATAAGTAATACGGCTCTCACTTACACATCAAACATAAATAAGCTATATTTACACCCCTGTTAACTTTGCAGTGTTGCTATTAGTGGTAATAAACATTTCTAATTCTTATCTATCTCTTTCTCCTTAAAGGTACCGGAAGAGTACAGCTATGCAATCACAAGAGCATTACTATACAATAAACAAGCTGCCGGTAAACAACATACAATTATATCATGCAACGGTATTCTCAACGCACGCTCGCACAGAATTCTAAATACATCCCCCCCCCCCCCCCCCCCCCCCCCCCCCCCCCCCAAGGTAAGAGCGACCAGTGCTTTCTCAGTGGTGAGTAATATCGTATTTAACCAGCCTGTGTGTGACGTTATGTACTCCCGCGGTAGTGGAACACACAGTGGGGAAATGACTCATTATTCATAAATCAAATTACAACAACGACCACATCTGTCAATCACACGAATACGCACTCAACCTTTCACATCCCCCGGAGGAAACTTATTTTTTTTGCTAACTAGCAGCGCCAGGATAACGGCGCCAAAGGCGGCCGCTCTGCCCATCGCTGATTGGACGGCGCGTTCGCTGTCCTTGCGGTCTTCACGCGCCCACCCATGTGTGCATGTGAAAGCCAGAGACAGTAGGCGAGTGTGCACGTGTGTGTGTGTGCGTGTGTGTGTGTGTGTGTGTGTGTGTGTGTGTGTGTGTGTGTGTGTGTGTGTGTGTGTGTGTGTGTGTGTGTGTGTGTGTGTGTGTGTGTGTGTGTGTGTGTGTGTGTGTGTTTTTGTGCAACTCACATTAGGGACGAAGCCGGCGTCCATCTTCTTCTCGTAGACGGCGTCCCAGTTGACGTGGGCGAGGTAGGGGGACGTCTGCATGAGAGACAGGCTGGAGAAACGGTGCTCCGGGTTCACCGTCAGCAGCTGTAACGCAAACACACACACGCGCACACACACACACGCACACCGGTTGAATTCATTGCATCCTTCTTTTTCAGTTTTAGATATGTCTCTATAATATATCCCCATGTGAAAAACGACTATTATCCGTCAATCTACTTGCAATGTAGCAAAACCGCCGTACTCTGTTCCCCAGGTAGAGAAAGCCAACAGGGGGCGCTATTAATCAGTTCAATCAGACAGCAATCAGGTGCTCCAGGAGAAGAGAAATCATGCAATCTGCCAGCACCCATCGGGACAAATGAACAGCACAGGGGGGGCTGAAAGTGTTCCATGGCTACTGCAGGGCTGTATACTGCTATGAGCGTGGCCAGCCCGGGTGCATCTCAGTCAGCCGCCGCACAGGGAAACACGCTGTGTACTCTGGGCATGGGCTCTGCTGTCGTGTAAACACATTTTTGTGATGGTTGTTTTTTTTTACTTCCTGTATATTCTTTCCACTGGGCTGATTGGCTGGACTGGCCACGTTGGAGGGCTCGTTAGGTCTGTCTCAGCGGACTCCAGACGCCGTAATTGATCAGCAGTCAAGCGGAATACACCCATGCTGTCTGTCGACAGTGCTCATGTCACACACACACACACACACACACACACACACACACACACACACACACACACACACACACACACACACACACACACACACACACACACACACACACACACACACACACACACAGTCGCCCTCTCTTCCTCTTGCTCTCTGACTTTCCTCACTCCACCTTTCTCTTCATCATCTTTGGCATCCATCCTCTCAGACTCCCATCTGTCATTTTCTTGCCCTGGGCTTCCTCTGCCCTTCCTCCTCCTTCTCGCTCCCTCAGTTCCTTTGTTGCCGCCATCTCGGACTCCTAGCCACTATGCACTTCAATTTCTGGCCCACTTGTACACTCACATCCAATACGGCCGCTCATGCTGCCGTGTGTCAGCTGTTAGGGCGAGGCTCTGGCTGTGCCACGCTGCATCAAACCACACTGATACAGAACGGGCCCATTGCCTGTTTTAACCCACCCCCCCTATGAATTAGCGTAGCCTCTATGGTGTCTGGGGGAAAATAAGAATTTTTACCCAACACAACTCATTGTCGCGGTTTATGCATAGTGGTAGGCGATCATGGATATCGTCTTCTTGCAAGGGCCACAGGTTTGGATTATGGTCGCTGCAGTGTGATGCGGCGTAGGTGTTTAATCTGGGGGAGATGCGACGCACTTCTAGCTGTTGTGAGTGGTCTGTCTCTGCTCACTCCACCTACTCGTTCAGATAAGCAGTCTTCCTTTAAGCTAGGGTGCATCCCAAAAAAGTCACACACATGCTATTTCCTGAGTATTTTATTAGGATCTCAATTGTTAGCATTTATCCAAAGCGTCTCACAGTAAATGAAGGCGCAGCGCAACGAATAGCAAACAAGGCTTAGCAGTCGTGCTCAAGGACGTCTACAGGGATCGAACCCAGTACCCCTCGTCTGGGAGTCGAACCACCGAGGCCACTACATCACACCGCCTGCTGCTGATCATTAGCGAGCCATTAAGCCAAAGTGGGTGCTACTGCTGATATCCCACTCCACTGGAGCCCCCTCCAGTGGAGCGGGCCACCTGTCTGGTGGAGTGGCCGGGAGTGACTGACCTTCCTCATGAGGGCCACCAGGTCCTTGGGCCAGGCGGGGTTGTACTGCACGCTGACCGTGCTGAAGAGCTGCATCAGGGACTCCACCGAGTTGCTGGCGTGGATGTCGTAGGGCCTCTGCGGAGAGAGAGAGAGAGAGAGAGAGAGAGAGAGAGAGAGAGAGAGAGAGAGAGAGAGAGAGAGAGAGAGAGAGAGAGAGAGAGAGAGAGAGAGAGAGATTATATTTTGAGAAAGCTTTTTGGATTTTTGCTGACCGTTCTGTAGTTAGGTTTTAATATGCTCTGGCAATATAAAAGTGCATACAAAAAATGCCCATGCCAATAAAGCACTTAAAATTGGAAATTGAGACAGAGAAAGGGATCACCAGACAGTGGAAGAGGACCGGATTTATCAAACCACTGAGTACTAAGAGGAACCAAAAGGAGTTGGATAGCACAAAATAAACAGACTGCACACTTTCCAAGTAACCGACAAACAACGTGTATACAAACTTTAAAATGGAAATGATACATACTGTAGAATATATGATATAGTATAATGTGTAATAATAAACCAATTCCGTACCCAGCTGCGTAACACTTCGAAGACGGTCACGCCTAGCGACCACCAGTCCACTTCAAAGGCGTAGCCCGTCCCCCCGCTCACAAAGGACTGGAAGATCTCAGGGGCTGAGGAGAGACCACACACACACACACACACACACACACACACACACACACACACACACACACACACACACACACACACACACACACACACACACACACACACACACACACACACACACACACACACACACACACACACACACACATCCACACATCCACCCCCAGAAACAAACATCCACCACACACACATCCACCATCACAGATACACCCACAGCAGGTACAACTCAGCACCACCCTGTTTTTTTTTATGACAGATAACAATATTTATATTGTATTATTATTCTATCACTTTTCATTCTCTCATCTTAGAATATACGGTGATGTAACCATTGGCTTTGAGCAAGAATACACAAAAAGTTGTGTTGCTTAAGCAACTGACAAAGACCATGTTCATCCATTGTTATCCTGCCAACAACAATTGACAGAATCATTCCTGCCACCCTCGTCCCTTGTGGAGCTCGACTGTTAGCATCATTACCCATGTAGGGCTTGGTCCCGGCTAAGGCTGTGGCTCTCTCCCCGTCCTTTATGATGGTGGCAATGTTGAAGTCCGTCAGGTGTGCATGCCCTGTGAGGGTAAGAAAACACCTCAAATAATTACCATGACAAGTTTATGTATTCATTTATTCAACAGGGACAATGGGCCGTTAGCAACTGTCCCAGAATTAGCTAAAAGGCTAAATTGAATCTGAAGTCCCTTGGCAGGTCGCGCTTTTATTCAAGGCGACTTACAATGATGAGACCTTTTCAAAGAGGCAGCATCATCGTAGGAAAAACACAGTTTGTGACACGGCTAGTCAAGATAACACAAATTGACTATGTGTCCTGGTACATAGAGAGAGCCATAAGTACTCTAATGAGCTACACCTTAGTTTGGTCTACGAAGACACCTCTGGGAACAGGGTCTATTGAGGAACATGTCATTAAGGCGCAGGTAGGGGTTAAGAATCAAACTCAAGGATGTGTCTTGATAGGCTGCTGAAATGGGATCAAACAGAGGAACTTTTGGATTCCATATCCAGTACTCTACCCTGCATCCATTCCCATTTCATCTCAATTGACCTGGAGGTTGGACAGTTTCGTCACCCTAGAAAAGACAGACAAGTTCCATTTAAGTTTCTCAGATAGACGTGTATCGCTAATGGGCTTTGGACTGGCTGTATGGTCCCCTTGCCCTCCTCGACCAACTCATTTTACTTTCCATTTTACTTTTTGTTTGGGCTATATAAAGATGGCTAAGGAAGACAGGTATACGCCCGCGACATGTTGCCGTGGTGACTCACTAGTGGACAGCGTGGCCATTCTCAACGGCCCTGTTTGTCGCCTTGCTGCAGAATACCATGTGCTCCTTTGACTTCCTCGTACACTGTGTCCCTCTCAGACTCTTAACTCCACACTCATTTGCTTTCGTTATGTATATCTCCTTGGCAGGACTAGGTGGACGAGGGAGACAAGATAAACCAGAATCCAAGAATGTTTGGGAAGAAAACGGATCAGTACAGGAGGCTGAAACAGATGGGGCCGTTCCAGTGTCTCCTTCTACGATTCCAAAATATATAAAAAGTGTTTGCGGCGATGGGCAAGTGGAGCAGAACCTCCTCATTCTTTAGTCTCCTAACGGGCAGTTGATAGTGACATCAGTGGAATAGACAAGACAATCCATTTAAACAACATTAGGCACATCATTTGACAAGATTTAAGGACGCACGGATACCATTAAAAAGTAGTCATTAACACTGACGGCTAAGAAAAGTGATTTGTTCTCCCTTGGAAAGTCATCCCACTAGCAATACACACACGCATGCACACACACACAATACTGTCACTCTTACCTTGTTCATCCAATAGTATATTGTCTGGCTTGACATCTCTGTGGGAGACAAACAGAAATAATTTAGCACCTAGCCAATAACTCAATACACACATCGATAGGCAAGCGCTAATGGCGCCGCGGGTTGTCACAATTAACCTTTGGCATGTCCAGAATCTTTGCATTGTTTAGCTAAACAACTAAATTATGAAGTGTTAATCAAGAAACTTTAAATCATTATTGCACCTACTGTTAGCTTAACTGACAGTTGCACTGTGGCTGAGGGACGGCTCAATGCATTGTGTGATCCTGATACAAATCCCATGTTTATCCCAACCTTGTTTTGCTGAAATCGCACCCTTTATGTTACAGGACAGAAAGTAACATCAACAATATTCTTTTGAAATGTTTGCTTCCACAGCGAGCGCATGAGTGGGCGGTAACTGTCTGTTGGAAGATGTTTCAAACACAATATGTCTGGACGCCATGTCACACTACGCGTGTATGTGTGCGTTTATGTGTGTTTGTGAGTGTCCTAACTTTGGAGTACCTCAGCTGTTCCCAGAGTGTGTGTGAGAACGGGGGTTATCATGCGGATCACAGAATACCCTGGCGGGTTTTGGCCGTGTAGGGTTATTACACTGGACACTCATGCAGTGCGTACACACACACACACTGATACGTCTCTCATCCCATATTCCCCACTGGCAGACCTTCTCCGAGCCCCCTTCCACCGGCAATTAACAGAGCACAACTTATTTAATTATGCAGGATCTCGCGCTGGCGTGAAGACACCCCTGCAGGAGGCTCGTGATCGCTGCCGCGGCGCAGCGCTAAGCTAACACTCACATTGTCTGGCAGCAGTCTCGGGGGTGCGTCACAGTGTGTGTGTGTGTGTGTGTGTGTGTGTGTGTGTGTGTGTGTGTGTGTGGCGGCTGCCAAGGCTTACAATAGGCCCCTGCTTAAAGGTTGGGTGTGAACGGTATAGCGGGAGGTGAAAATGTATGCTAATCCACGGCTGTATTGGGCGTCGCCTACGACAACCCTTGGTGTCCTGACGTAAACAAACGACACCCCCTCGCTCTCTCGAGTGCGTTTCTTTATGTGGCGGGGGGAAAACAAACAATCGACCTAGAGTTTAAGGTCGTGAACTCATCCTGCATGAAACACTCACTCCGCTGCATTGTCGACGTCTTTTCCATTTAGGGAAATCAGACAGTGGAAGAGAAGGGAGGGAGGGAGGGAGGGAGAGGGAGAGAGAGAGAGAGAGAGAGAGAGAGAGAGAGAGAGAGAGAGAGAGAGAGAGGCAAACATGTAAGAAGGGAGGCGAAGAGGAGAAAATACGGAACAAAAGAAAGGGAGACACAAGAGAGTAAACAAGAGAGAATACAGGGAGGAGAGGAAATGAAAGCAAGGAAAATCATTTTACAAGAGTAGAGGAAGAGGAGTAGAGAGGAAGAGGATAGGACACTAAGAGGAGAGGAGTAGAGAGGAAGAGGAGTAGAGGGTAGAGGAGTATGGGATGCTAAGAGAGGAGAAGAGAGGAAGAGGATACTAAGGAGCAGAGAGAAATAGGATGCTGAGAGTAGTAGTAGTAGAGAGCAACTGGAGAATATGAAGAAGATGATAGTGAGAGAAGAGGAGTAGAGGAAGAGTAGTAGAGAGGAAGAGGATGCTGAGAGGAGAGCAGTAGAGAGTAACTGGAGAACACGAGGAGGAGGGGTATAGAGAACAGGAGCAGAAACACCAACAGAGATAGAGAGGAAGGTTTTCTTGTTGTTTAGGGGACCTTCCTTACTATCCTCTTCATTGGACTAATTTTACCTCCTTGGGCATGGTGGCAGTTGGCTGTTGCTAGGATACCAGAGATCCCTGCCTCCCTCGGTTGGTGCAACAAAATAATTGTATAGTATTCCTCTGTCAAAAGCTCACAGGGAAGAACCAAATTGTATAGAGGAGGATGTCCATGCACACCCAAGGACCAGTTTTAGCACCGGTAAAAGTGTCCAGTTAGAGCCTCTTTTTAATCTATATATATATATATCAGGATGTGCCAAGTACCCCATTCATCACCCACCGAGCAAACGCTTACTTGTATGCAAGAATTGGCCAACCTGTTTACACAATGAAGATGACAACAGAAAATGCACACACACCCACCCACCCATACACAAACTCAAGGCGAGGTTTAGGACAAAGGATTGTTCTTGTTTTTTGGAGCATCTGCAATGTTAAATATGCCGCCTACTGGGACCCACGGTCCCACGCAGACTTATTTACTGAACTGCACACTGACACGTTGTGCCGAGCTCAGCATCTTTCAGGTAGAACAGTGGACGCCACATCCCGATCGCCCCGGCTGGAGGGAGATGGATGGTGTTGCTTTTGCCTCGGGCCGCAGGAGGCCTATTTTTAGATGCACCACATAGAATCAACGGGGGGAAAAAAACAAAACAACAGGAGAAACAAGGATGCCTGCACGCTGCGATTCCAGCCTCACAACCCTGACCCCTTAGACCAACGGAACCCGCGCTCAGTGTGATGAAGGCAGCAATAGACAACTGACCACCCTCCACCCTTGGCAAGGAGCGACTCTAGACCAAAGGCGAACCCACTCCGTAATCACCACGCTGTACACCAGCACCTCCCCCTCGCCCCCCATGAGCAGCGCTCATCCAGGAGAGCCCCCCGCACACACACTGCCATCGCCGTTCATCAGCCCACAGAAGACACTATTCGTGCTGTTAATATCTCCACCTCAAATATGCCTGTTTGTGTGTGTGTGTCTCTGTGTGAGTGTGTGAGTGTGTGAGTGTGTATGTGTGAGTGAGTGAGTGAGTGAGTGAGTGAGTGAGTGAGTGAGTGAGTGAGTGAGTGAGTGAGTGAGTGAGTGAGTGAGTGAGTGAGTGTGTGAGTGAGTGTGTGCGTGAGTCTGTGTTTGTCTCTGTGTGAGTGTGAGTTTGTGTGTTTGTGAGTTTGTGAGTTTGAGTGTGTGAGTGTGAGTGATTGTGTGTGATTGTGTGTGTGTGTGCTTTGCGCGCGCCATCCTAGTGGCAAACTAAATAATGGCATCGTCCCTCTGGCCTGGCCACAGGGGGGAAGAAGAGTGAGGAGGGAGAGGAGGAGATAGGGAGGTCTGATGAAGGCTCATTTGTAGCTCCACTGGAGGTCATCCATCTCTGGGGGCCTGGGGGGTGGGAGGCTGGGTACTGACCAATGGAAAGCCGATTGCTTTATAAGCTTAGTCTTCCATGAGTCATCGGAGTCTGTGTTTTACATACGAGTAGAGAAGTATTCAAGTGAGCACCGCCTCATTATGGAAACTATGTCGTCAAACCTGGTCCTTTGGTTTTATCAGAACATGAAATAGGCTCACCACAACTTTCAGGGACTATATTTTTGTTGAATGCCACTTTGTGCTGGTGCATTATTGAGTCCCTACTCGATGTTCCTTTTGTAGTGCGTTGTTGCGTTCCCTTTCATGCTGCTGAACAAGGCAGAGAGCTTCACAATCGTTGAAATCGTTAACATAATAAGGTAGATAAGTAGACCGCCGGAGCAGACCCAGAGGCGTGCTAAACCTTTTCAATATCCACTGTTTATATAATTACGTGCCCAGACTATAGAAACCCAAGCCATCAGCTCCATTACCAGAGCACATTCCCTGTCACGTTGTCATTTGTTTTTTTTTCCTCAATTCAAATTTATTTATTTATTCCTCGGGGGCATTGATCATTTGCCCTCCCGCCGACCGGAGGCAGGGAGCAGACCGTAATGTCGTCTCCAGTAAGTGGGGTTAATTGTGTCACTCTGCTGCACTTCGATTCCTCACAGTGCCGCTGCTATCCAGGCCGTGCCCCCCCTGCGGCGGGGGGGGCGACCTGTAGAGTGGAGGCACGGTGAGCTCCCTCTCCCTGGTGTCTGTGTGGAAATGTGTCTCGGTGCATTCGAATGCTTGGCTCGCGACCGAAGCCACCTAGTCGATGACAAGCTCAAAGAGCTCAGCGTCAGTGTTGCAATGCATTCCCTATGGGACAGGTGTTGGTGCCAAGCTGGCGTCAACGCCATCCCGAGCTCTGCAAGTCCCACACTCAGCTGGCCCAAGTGCCAAGCTGGGAGGAGCATACTAATGCATCGCCCAGAGTTTAAATATGTTCAACTTTTCGTTTTTTTCGCTTCACCAATGTGTTCGCTGTTCACCAATCATGTCTCAAGCTGATTCTGTGGGTGCTGTTAAGGAAAATGACAATATGCCCATATATTCTGTTGTTATCAACAGAATCCTGGCAATGTGCATAGAGTTGTTCAACAGACTGGCTTGCCCATCTCAGCATCATGATGGTTGTGACAGCTTTGGCCTCGCCCTCACTCACGGAGAGCCTTGTCACAGGTGTTCCTGCGAAGGCCAAGGTCACCTGCCTGCTTTTCTTGATGACCTCTCCTTCTCTGACTAGCATGAATAGTTGCCTGAGCACCTGATGCACTGGCAGCTTTGTGGAGTTGGTGGTGGTGTCCTGAATAATCCCTATATAATTAAGCCCCAAGAGTGGCTCAGAGAGAATGAGTTTGCATATCTTAAAAATGCACTTGTACTCGTTTTCAGCAGAATATTTGTTTTTATACTCATATTAAAAGTTTCAACATTAGGAGTGGTGTTTTTCCAATTTGGTCCAGTTCATCCCACTAATTGGGGTGTATTGGACGTTCAAAATCCACATCCCTCCCAAATCTATTATTCATAAATACGCCACTATACCAGAAAGTAGTAGAAAACAAAAAAAAAACGAGGCAGAAAAACAAGTACTTTCAGAATATCTGCCCTAATTAACCTGAGATGCCGTCAGTGCGGAATCAGCGCAGCCCAGAGCCTAGACAGGCACTTAACACCCTGAGCCTGGCTCTAGAGCCCTGCTCTGGCTTATCATGGACTGATCATAGTGAAATGACCTTGAAGGAAATTTATTTTGTGTTTGCATATTTCTAATTTGATTGAATCAATGTTCAGTATAATACCTCTAAAATGTTTGAGAGGTGTTTGAAATCAGGCATTTAATGTTATGGGAATCACAGCAGTTTTTTACATATTATTATATTGTATTTAATCAATGGTAAGCAACGTTATACTACCCCTTCAATGTTTGAGAGGCGTTTGATACAATGCAATTTATATGATGGGAATCACTGCAGTTGTTTGTTATTTTATTGAATTTATTCAGCGTTTAACGTAAAGCATACTCTTAAAACTAAATGTATCATTGTTGTTTTTATTCAATATATATTTAATCGACATCGATCAATGTAATCATTTTTCCTTTTTTTCTTATCATGTTAACAATTTTGGCCGTATCGTCCATTCTAGCTAAAACCATGGGAATCAAACTACTGTTGGCTGTAAATATTTTCTACTCATGAATTAAAAATGAGGATTTGAAATCCAGGACATACATTTTTACATGACATACGTACTGTCTATATTTAGAGTGTAGCAGATAAATCTAGGCATCTTGAATCTCAACAGTTATTACGCAGATTCTACACAAGATCTTCATAAAGCCCACATGGTTATTATGGTCTGCACGATGGTGCCTGTCCTCAACGGCTTAGAATCATTCACCAAGATGCAAAATAAAGTCTTTCATTTTGTTATTGAAGAAGATAATGGGTTTTTCTGTCAGAATAATGGACTGCAAGAAAAATAAACAGCTTTTTATGTGCCATGGTTTAGTGGTTCAATCTTTTTAGGAGAGCGCCAGACTACAATGATTTCCAATTGCATTTAGGGTGGTGAAGTGCATCAATTAACAATTTAAAGTGAATCCGAAGGTATTGGTTCTGAGGTTGACATTTGATAGCGAGAAGTACCCAGAGTAGAGCGCGGTGGCACGTCACAAAAAAATCGGGGGGGAAAATCTCTCACGGCCACACCCCGAGGCTAATTCACTAAAAGATCAACGAAAACCTAGGTCTCTGACGCCACTTGAAAACAGTGGCTGAAAATCCCTTCCAAACTCCCCACCTGCAGCAGGTGCAGTGGCGCTATGCTATGGTCAGCGCACCTGTGAATGATGTGCTGACTCTGCAGGTAGTCTAGCGCCAGGGCCATCTCGCAGAGGTAGAGTCTGACGGCGTCCTCGGTGAACTGCACGTTCTGCTGGAGGTGGTAGCGCAGGTCCCCCCCCAGCAGCAGGTCCACCACCATGAACATGTCCTCCTCGTCCTGGAACGAGTACCTGGGCGGGGGGGGGGCGGAGGGGGGTCGGGGGCGGGACGGTGTTAACACGGGCATCTTTCAAGAGGATGGACACGCACATACAGTAAAACACACACATACAAACACGCACACTAAAGCTAGACTAGACACACACAAGCCGTATGAACACAAGCCTTGGACGGAGGAGACAGCCAATCATAAAGAAGATAGACCAATACAAATACATTGTGCTGTATACAGATATACCGACATGCTGAGGGTGCAAGGCCAGCAGACATGCAACGCATACAGATAACACACATGCACCACAGGCATAAAGCCTGTTAACCCTGACCCCGTGCTTTAAGTCCCTGATCCCCATCATACACATGCTAACAACATGTTGCGGCTTGCCTCCTGGAGTCTTTCAATCAGGGATTCTTGTGCATCACACTCATGGGTACATGCCAATGTATTCAAGCTTTGGTTTGAATGTTTGCATGTTTTTGTGTGTGATTTTGTGTCGGTGCAAAACGCATCAATAACATTTTCTCGATTTTTTAAGCATTTACCAAAGCAGGTAAGTCTATTTGAATCAGGGGTATCATTTACAAAACAGATAAATGTTAACGAACGACACAATGTGGCTTCTCCCGAGACTTTACCCAATCTGGTATCCATCAGGAGGAGTAATCAAGCAAATCAAATGAAAAACACAGCCTGGTAATGAATTAGAGTGCTGCAGTGCTTCTCTGAACCGAACCGAAACCATCAAACCACGCAGTTACCGAGAATATTCACCTCACAATGGGATTCGATATCTCATCAGAGAAACATAACAAAGCCAGAACCCCTTTCTAATAGGCCCTCCGACACACAGGGATATGATACTCGATGCTGAGCGGCCGCAAGAATCAAACCAACCCCTTGTGAGTTCCCTCCACCTGGCCCGGTTTAATCTGCCTCTCAATGAGCCTACACCTTTCACTCTCTTCATTAAAGCGTTGTCTGCTACCGGTTTCATCCTCCGCCTCTCCAGGCACAGTGTTGAACTCGAAGGACGAGACGCGTGCCTCTGTGTGCGTCTCGTTGTGTGATTGGCTCGGTTGACGGTGCAATTTCCTGCCGCTCTATTGTGTTCCAAGTGCGAAATAGGGAAGATGTTTGGCGCATGGTGAAAATCATCTCTTGTGAAGATTGGTTTCACTGCGGCGCAAATAACTAATTTGTGGCGCGATCAGGTATCCCAAATTCGCCTCCCTCGTGAACACACAGATGAATTAATAGAATGTACCAGCTTTGAAATAGATTATACCAAAGTCCCACGGCAATCAACTGTTCTTCTCTTTGTGAGAGAGAAATAGAAAGAGAGAGAGTAAGAGAGAGAGAATACTTAAGAATGACAGCAATGACTCTGCAAAAAGCCTGAGCCCTAAACGGCTTGGTCTTCACAAAATGTAAGCATACCTAAAATCCCTTTTTTATTTCCTCCGACGTTTCGATTCAAGGAAGGAACAGCCCTGTCCAATCTATTCAAGATTCCAATGGTGATAAATGAAAGAACGACGTGATCTGATCCTGGACACCAAACTTCAGATAGATCCCACTCAAATCTCATTTTGCATCTCAATTTCTTATTCTGGAGACATGTTGAGCATTGTCTGAAATGGCGGCTTTGCTCGTCTGCGTTTTGGGCCCATTCCCACCACAGATTTGATTCCCTTCCATATCGCAAAGAGAGGGAAAGTGATTGAAACACCAAACAGTGGAGAGGCTAGTCGAGAGCATCAGGCTGTCACATCCCACCTTGCTGGCGACAGAGGTGATGGGGGAATGTCAGACAACAGGGTCCGACAACTAGGACGCCTCAGAGCTCTAGCTGTGACAGGCCCTGTCACCCCGCGAAACTCTCGCCAAGGACGGATAGAGACAGGACGGATGCATAGAGCACTGGAACAGATTGGATGGAAACCGATGCTGGCAGATCTCTGGAACTAGCGTGTGAGAACTGCTGTTGTGAGGGTGTGTTTGCTGTACCGTGAGTCCAGAGGAAACAGGGAGGTCTATAGAACATCCCTAACCAGCGGAGTGATCGGTGGCTTCATCAAGGGAAGGGGTGGGATAGCTATGAAGATACAGCTCCAACAGTCAGCGCTCCCACTTCAAACTCGCTCTGCACATTGATCGTTCCATCTACACTCCCTTTGATTTATCACACCTAAGCTTTTCATTATGGGCTTTATTACTGGCGAAGTGTCATATGAATAGTGGGAGTTTGGAGCTGTTTTAGGCCAGCGATGGGAGGGAGGGCGGGGATTTGGCTGGGCGGCACGTGGCGCGTGGAACTCCAAGTACTGGAGTGAAGTTGGGACAGTCACAGCACCAAGAGAGAGCCACCAGCCAGGCTGAAATAATGAGGCCATAATGACGAATGAGCTCAGGAAGGCAGCGGAGGGAGGGAGGGAGTGAGGGAGAGCAGGAGTGAGGGGGACAAGAAAGAGAGCATGAACGAAGTTTAGAGGAGAAAGGGAGAAAGAAAGAGGGAAAAAAATACGAGAGAATGGAGAGGGGATTTGCTCTGAAAAGTTTTGGCTGTCCCATATAGACCTGATGTTAAGGGAAATGGCTCTGTGAGTGTGTGTGTCATTCATGAGATACCGGCACCTCCTCTAAGGACAAACCAAACAGTGCTGTAATAAAAAAACTGCTGCCACACAACCCCCAGCATCGCCACCTACATCCCTTTTCTGTGCCCCCTAACTGGGCAACTAGAGTTCCTGTCTGCCATTGGCCTATTTTCACAAGGTCCCTAGAAGGAGTTTGGTCCCAAAGGCCAATGCAACACTGCTTTTTTATCTGACTCAAGTGTTTAGGGCTTTAATGTGGGGAATACAAATTACAGACATACACAAGCAAATTAGTGAGCTTGTCAGTAAATTACTTCTGCTTTTCTTCATTCATCTATTTTGATTAGCACCCTAGGGCAAATGTATCCCCTTGCTTTCTTTCTTTCCTTTAAGCCGCTTTAAGGAGCTCGAGACACCACACTCCCAGTGCCAGTGACTTGGGAAGCCTTTGGGTATAGTCCCATATTTGTTTCATGCATTGCACTTCTTATTATCTTTTTCATATGGATTTTAATGATCATCATATCAAGTGCAACCCCCCCGCATGGATTGGTATGCATGGTGATTTAAAGTGTCTGGCCTTATTTGTTCCACTGTTTCCCAAGGCCTTGTTCCATTCAGGCCTGAAATCCATATTCCTAATGGAAGCCCAGCGGGACCCAGCCCAGCACAGCCTCATCATTTGGTTTGTCCAGGCGGGGATGACTCACACACTGTTTGGCAACCAATCAAAAATTTGGCTAGTCATTTCAGATCATTTAAGCCCTTTGCCTTTTGGCATATGTATGGTTTTCCTGTTCCAAGGACAAGAAACCTTTTTATATTTAGATATGTTCGGCTATGGTAGTAAACTATGTTAAAGGAGCAGCGTGTAGGATTAAGTGGCATCTAGTGGTCAACTGGCAGCTTGCAAACATGTGAATACTAGGATTAACCAGGACCCTTGTTGTTATTGTGTATGTCGAGATGCAAGTCAGCTATGTTTCTTTTTTAAACTCCACCACAATCCTGCTGTACCAAAATTGGCTAGTTGGTGAGCAACTGACATCCACTATCTTCCAGATGTGTGTTAAGAGGCTCCTATAGCTGTATCTTTGTTTGGTACAACCTTAGTTATGACACACAAACTGCCCTTGCTAGCTAATTTACTCCAATAGTGCCGCTAAACTAAAATTCCAAAAGTTTGGATTTTGTTTTCATGCTCACATACTTGAGCTGTGCATTTAGAATTCAGAGCAAAGTTAGTGGCTGCTCTTTAGGCAGTGTGTTAATCCAAAAATCTTGATAGCAACATTTCAATCAGCTTTAGCATTCCGTGTTTACACGCTTCTGTGCATGCTTACGGAATTAGAAACTGAGAGGCAGTTACAATTCTTGCGTTTTCAATGTACTGGTCATGAGCACGGTGTCTAATTTTGGAACGAACCGCCGATTTTTTATAGTTTTGTCCCACCGGTTGCAATGCACTGGCTACGCGGGAAAAAGGTGAAATTGGCATTCAGTTCAGTTTTCTACATACACTTATACAACTGGGACAGTCTTCAACTTAATTTCGATTCAGAAGTGAATGCTCCCCCCTTCCCCCATCCTACTCTTAAACTGTTAACTAACTAAATGTGAACTCAGAACTCCCACAATCTTGCGCATAATAATGTTCTGTTATGTTTTGTATCATGCTCTGTTGGCTGTTTTGTGCTATGCTGAGTGTCTTATACTACGAGTTGAAAGCAAAGCCTGAGGCGAAGGCATTGTGCTCTTTATGACCTCTGCTCTTTAGAGGCCAAGCAATCAATTTGACAGGCCCAACCAGAGGCTATAATCACTCAGTAATTTCCAGCGATACTTCACTAGAGTGCACTGTTGGCCATCGCTGCATGTCAGAGAGACGGAGAGATACGGCTGGACGGTGACCTCACGGTTACATCACCAAGGAAAAGCAGACTTCTAATCACATGTCAGAAATCCTTCCATGGGATTTCGGCAGATTTGCTGCGGGTTTGGAAATGACATGTTCATTTTCATCCGTTCCCACACGTAATCCCTTTTCAGCCAGACACACAACCTCTCCACAAACTTCCTTATATGCTCTTTTTCTTTGGCATCATAATAGATTTGTCGAATTTGTCTGTTTGACACCTGAAGTCCCTTCCCCCATCCATCCAGAGCAAATGTAGGCATTATCATGCTTCCTGATGATTAAAGAATCTTCACTGAAGCAGGGGCTGGAACAATGTAGTCTGAAAAAGGTTTGGGGCGGTGTCATGAAAGTACAGTCTGGTTTCAACAAGCTCAAAAAGGAGCTACGCTGCACTACGTGAGGAGAGACAGAGAGGAACCTTACAAATCCTCTTAGCCTGCCACAGCCGTTTTTTTCCTTTCTTGAGAAAACTAATCAATGGCAAATCCCTTCTCAGCACAGACATCCTCTTCATCCCGTCCTCATCATCTCAGAGTGGGGAGGTCTCTCTGCTCCCTGATAGCAGGTATTATCACTTATCCAAGGGCTGTTTTGATGCATTTTCTCACAGAGTCCCCTTTCATCTTTGTTTTGATCCCTGTCGGCGCTGTAATCAATGACTCTGCTCTGATGACGCCAGACCTAAGTAAGGCATTCTCCAGAGCGGCCTCTTTTGTGGATTACATAGAGAGACTATAGGCGTTTCCCAGCATCCCCAAGATGCTCCAGCTCAGGTTCATCAATAGCTACGATGCTCAAATGCCAACTTTCAGACTTCATAAGAGCTATTTGACAAGCCAGTGGATAGTGCCAACTTTTCACAGTCCATGGGGAAACCTGTTTAACAGTGTGCACGTTCAGCCCACCAATTAGGGGCTCCCACTTGTGATACAGTGAGGAAGACAATGGGACGATGAAGGGAAATTCTCATCAATCCCATCTATTACGCGATAAGCCGGGACATCGCATCAACGGGCACACTAAATGAAACCAACGTTGCCTTGATGTAATTGAGTGCACCGCACAATAATGTAGTCATGCACATATGCGCATGGTGACTCTGTGTGATCTGAAGCAGAAATAATGAGCGTTGCTTTTCAATCAATTTATTCCATTCTTCCTTAATCAGATAGAGGAAAAAAACATTCCACCACACCACCGCGTCCTAGCCCATAGGGCTGAGAAGATCATCTACACAAAGCTCCAAGATAGATAATCCAGATTCACAGCATGGGAACAAAGATTCTCTTATAAATATGGTCAGCCTCTGCCTGCAACTTGGCAAAGAATTAGTACAAAACATGATGGATAAAATCCAGCCTGGAAATGTCTCCATCTTGATTTCCCCCCCGTGTTTTCCTATGATTCCAAGCTTGCAATAGAACAGCAAGCACATTGTGTGACACCATGGCAGGTTCTGGATCTATTGTGTCATGTACACCGTTCAGTTTTTCCTGCAATGCAGAGAGACAGCCACCCTGTCACTTTACCCCGTCATACCAGACACCAACAACTGTGATTCGATTCCCATATCCCATTGGATCCCGGAAGATATTTCTCTTTTTTTGGGGGAAGCCTGGCCCTAATGTCCAAGGCAAACACACCCCACCCGGCCAACTCTACTCACAACTGTGTTGTCACACAGCAATGAGAGGGTCAGCTATGTTCAAACATAGCTGGCCCTGAGGAAAAGGTCAAATGCACACACAAGATAATCAACTGGAGTCTGCTTGAATGATATCCAAATAAAGGACAGACAAATATTAACTTGTTAAAGAGTCAACAGCTGCTGGTATTGCTGGGTATGAGATATACTTTTCTAGTATTTTCAACATTATCACAATGTGTGAATTTTGAAAAGGCGCAATGTATTATTTGGAAGACACAGAGGAAATATGAAAGTTGTGAACCTTGTTGCCAAGCTGCTATGGTGCTGCTTAGTTTCCCAGTCACTAGACGTCTGTCTGAGAGAGGCACGGTTCCGGAGGGCAAGGCAAACACTGAAAAAATGTTCTTGAAAAATGACAATTGCAGAGCGAAAGCACAGGCCGACACACATGTGTATTCTATTTCAATATGAAAGGGAATACACTTGATCTAGCCATCTGATCTAGTAGTCACTTGAATGTTTAAAGTAGCTCACATTTCAGGTTAGAAGCAAGCTTTAATTATTACACCCTAGATATAACGCTATAAATGACAAAATCTAGGGCTTTATGACTTCCAAAAAGCACTCCTTCCCAGGTCCAGCTGCCTCTTCTCGTGACTATATTTATCACGGCACTTGATAACAAACATGTTTCTGCGGTAATCACTCCACCACAGAGTTACCGACATGCGATATCATTCAACCAGTTACAAGGGACTAAAGTGCCTCAGTCTAACACGATGTGAATGCCCCACTGAGTCAGCAATAGCCAACAGAAACATGTGCTAATGCACAGGAGGGGTGTTGAATAATAAAGAGGTGGCTTCCGTTGGCTGGCTGAGGCCCAGTAATTATCCACTGTGTTTTTCATGGATTGTGCTGGGTGAATATGGGAATTGTATCTAAATGTAAAATGTATGTTTCTGGAAAGGGTCTCTCCATTTTCACCACAATAGTAGCAGCTGGGATTCTGGGACAACTATGGTTTGTTTTCCCGGAATCGGAAAGGGCCTGAGAAACAGTTTAGTCATTTGTTTCCAAATGAGCAAATAAGTAAACAAACAAATAACGTACGTTAAGAGGACAGCGCAGTCTCAAGGTAAACACAGACACAAAACACAAACACAAACAAACAAGCACAGGCAAAGCAGGCAACCGACACACAGGCCGTGCATACCACACAAAAGTGTATTAATAAAGTGGAAAAAAACAGGATAGTCACCAGAGATTTACTAAAAAAACATGTTCAATTTCCTGAAGGATCTCAAGCTCTCTAAAGACGTTTCGGACCTCATCTCTCTCTATGCACTGCTGCTTGTTCATGTACTTCATGGCGTACATCTTCTCCGTGTCTCTCTTTTGCACAATGCAAACCTGCAGCAAGGACAGAAGAAGAGAGAGGGGAGAGGGAGAGAAAAGAGCGATGAGAAATAAAGACAAGGTAAGACAAACAATGGGGGAAAGATGTTAGTCTTGGAATCTTTGTTGTAGATACATATCAACAGTGTGAACACATATACACATTTACATTTACATTGAGGGCATTTAGATGTACACGTCTGCAACCATTACAGAATGGTTGTGACAGTGGGAGATGGCCTCCATTAACGATCCCGCTGCTAGTGCAATAGGGGTCCCCAATATAGCCCCTGCTGTGTGAGGGATGAGCAGACGTTATGGTAATGACATGGCAGTCTCGTGCTTTGAGTGTGCCACAGGTTTCAGCTCCATGAACTCCAGTCTGGCTGATATCTTCAGATGTACAGAAAAGAACAGGATTCAACCAGATATGCGTTGATCATCGCTGTTTTTGGAAGCACACCCAATACTGTTGATGGATTTTTAGGACACTGAACAATAAAACATAAAAACATGATTTTAGGTGTTTTTTTACTCTTCTGGCAGAAACCACACACGTTAACAAATCATCTCTTTATTGGTCCTTTTCAAAGTGTTTGTTTTGGGCTTAAATTATCTTAAAGGTAAACTGTAGTGGAGGACACTAGTGAGGTTACAATAATCATTATTGTAATGTCCAGGCCTAACCAGTCATTGTGATGTGACTGCATATTCACTGATACTAATGTGTCCGCGTGAATCCTGCCGCTGAGACACACAAGTAGCTATTTGTTTTACGACTTTTTCAAATGGGATTCTGTCAAAGCTCACCTTTTCAGTTCGCTGACTAAAGGTCGGACGGACGCAAATGTCAGCATTAGTTTATAGCCATAGTCAGAGGAATAACATGTGCATTGTGTTGACAGGCATACAGTGAACACCCCATGGAACCTACAATATACCCGCCACACACAGAGAACAAACACAGGTGTCGCTCACCACACTGATTATGGCTCTGCTCCGTTTATGTACCATGGCACAGGAAGCACGCCATTGACCTTACCGGGGTGTCATAATGTCGGTCGCTACGCACCACCTAGGTGGCTGCCACACTCCACGTAAGTGGTGTTTATTGGGCTCCTCCAGACAAGGACACAGGGTGGCGATGATGAAAGCCGGTTTATTGTAGACATTTGCAGACGATGATATGTGACCTGTGGCTCAATGTTGTCGTGCAGGAGGTCTCTCCCTGAGTGTGTGTGTGTGGTGATTGCTGGTTTAACAACAGGTGTGCAGCCCCAACCAGCCTCAGCGTCCAATCACTCTTGAAACACCTGCATATCTAGTATGTTAATGTTGGGCCCAACACTTCCTATCCTTAAGTGCACTTAGGTGCGTTAAACATCAATGAGTGAGTTAATGAGCTGTGTGGTGCAAGCGTCATATGTCGATTGTTAACAAGTTATGAGATCAAAGATAATAAAAAACGTTGCATAATTGCTAATTGTAAGCAATCAAAAGAAACTTAAGTAAAGCAAAAAAGCGCAGAGAAGAGCCCCAACATTGTGAAGGCAACTGTGTTCAGTGGCCCTCCCCTGTATAGACAAGAGCACCTGCCTCCATCAAAGGACACCGATGGAAGCGGCAAAACCCCATCAGCTAACTGAATTAAACATCACTGTGAGGGACATTGTGACCCCAAAAGAGAAATCCATCATTCATTACTTAATTCATTCTTTGTTTTAACAGAATGAAAGAATGTGAATTGAGTGAGAGTACTGAGGAGCAGTAGCAGCAGCACAGTTGAGCGGTTTAAACTGGGTCACCGAGAGTGATGTAGGACTCAGTGAGCCCACATCCTGCTGTAATTGTGCTGATAGTTTCCCCTTTAAGCGCCGAAAACTGAATTGAGCTCTTGGCAGCCTTCCCTTCTTTAAGCCATTACTCTCTGTCTCTTTCTCTCGCTCTCTTACAATTTTTTTGGTTCACTTTCTCTTTCGCCCGCCATGATCCACCACAAATTCCGCTTTGGACTTTTTAGATCCGTTTCATAACATTGTTGCCCAATGGGGCATTGATTGGACCTTGCTGACGAAGACCATCCTCGTTCACACAGCAGTGTAGTTTAAGGTTCGTAGGACAGAAAGTACGGATACATTTCAGCCCTACATATCTTCTCCAAATAATGATCGTTAAACCCGGGGTATATTTAATCATTCACCCCATGTTAACGATTGATAATAACCTGAGGTTCATTGCACTGTAATTATTCCATATTATGAGATTATAAAATGTACAATACATAATATATCCAACCAGCTCGTGCTGTGATGAGCACTGCAGCATATCACATCACCATAATTCAATATATTATAGGCTGTATATCATATTTACAGGAAAATATTGAATTATCACTGAGCTCTAGCTTGCAGCATTTCCTGAAACTGGGTTGTACTCCTTCTTGATGTGAATGTCTCTTACTCCCATCTTTCACTGCTCCTGTCCACACACACACACACACACACACACACACACACACACACAGGAATAGCCCCCACCATTACAGTTAAGATCGTGCCCTCATTCCAACATGCCCTCATCATCCTCCCCCCCCCACACACCACATACCCAACAAGCACACCTCACACCTCCTTTATCCTCCTCGTCAACCTGGGCCAGCCTGACACAGACCCACTTTCTCATCCTCCCCTCTCCTCCGCCAGGTCAGACCTAGCCATCTGCACTGCGCTAGAAGTTGAATAAAACTTAAGAGAAAAAATAAGAACAGAAATTCTGGCACAGACGGCGAACCAATGAGTACGGGGAGCATGAGAGAGAACCTGGATACCTGTACTACTACGAGAGAGAGAGAGAGAGAGAGAGAGAGAGAGAGAGAGAGAGAGAGAGAGAGAGAGAGAGAGAGAGAGAGAGAGAGAGAGAGAGAGAGAGAGAGAGAGAGAGAGAGAGAGAGAGAGAGAGAGAGAGAGAGAGAGAGAGAGAGATCGTTGGATAGAGTGATGGATAAGAGTGATAAAGTCACCCAAGGTGTTCCAAGGTGCCTGAGGCAGAAGCTGAGAATAACTAATGCCGTATTCACCAACTCCTCATGAACAGTCTGTAAGGATACTTCTCGAATTTATTCAGCTCTATTCATAAATCCATACTGAAGATAGGCAATTCAATGCCATGATCGATAATTTACCACAACTGTGGATAAATTAATTTGATTACCCATAGAGACGCAATATAGTCAAGCTTCTATGGAATTTATGCACTTTGAGGGGCGTTTTATCTTCTCACCTTTATCTTCTCCTCTCAGTGAGAGGCAATGGGAAATTCCATTTAACACCATGAACGCCCCAGGAGGGCAGCTGCAATAGCTAATAGAACGGAATCACCATACCTACTGATGGTCGGAACAGAGAGTGTTCCAAATGAATCCAATGCATCCCAGGATACTAAGACATTCAGACCATCATCCTCGGGCACGGTTACCTTTTACATGTAATCCCCTGTTATTAGCCCTAGTTTTTTTCTGTATCTGCTTCTCCTCAATTTATGCGTATCGCTTTACAACGCCGTTCAGTCAGTCTGGGGGTCAGTAAATAGAAGTCAATGGTATCAAACCTTGGGTTTTTCCGTAGTTCTGATCGTAATTCATTTTCACTATAAATATGAAGTATCGCGACATATCAAACATATGAAGGATTAAATATCTAGCCAGAAAAACGACCCGTCAAGACATGAAAGGATAACATTGAGTTAGAGACCAGCACTCATCCCAGGTCCCCTGGTGGAAGCCGTTCAGGTGCCTGTAGTTTGCATGGGAGGTGACCTTATCTGACTCGTCATCGGCCAATCAGAAGAAAGATATTGCAATAACGATGAATTCATAAGCTTATCAGGTGTCAGTCCTCCATGGATTAAAATAACAAGTACATGAATGAATTCATTAAAATAAACCGAGAAGCCGAGAAGTCTGGCAGCACAATGCATTCATATGGTAATGTCATAAACTAATCTTCATAACAGAAAAGGACCTTTTCATAGTGCTGGAACTCACTGGGTGCTGTCCCCAAAACCTATAGTGTCTGGCCAGGACTGTCTGTCTGTGTGTGTGTGTGTGTGTGTATGTATGTATGTATGTATGTATGTATGTATGTATGTATGTATGTATGTGTGTATGTGTGTATGTGTGTATGTGTGTGTGTGTGTGTGTGTGTGTGTGTGTGTGTGTGTGTGTGTCAGGGAGGCAGAGAGTGAGTTCTGGCCAGGGGTGAGATTCTGTCACCAGGTTGGCTGTAATCTCCCACTACCAGCTGCCCATGGCACCTGTTTATCTCCCGTAAAGAGACCTTTTAGAGGTAGCCACAACCGCATGCACACACACACACACACACACACACTGAGAGACACAAACACTAAATGGCATGTACTTGCTTCATAAATACACACACACAAAGATTTTCCCAAGGACACACACACACACACACACACACACACACACACACACACACACACACACACACACACACACACACACACACACACACACACACACACACACACACACACACACACACACACACACACACACACCCAGATGTATTGATCTGGCTGATGGCTGATGGCGTAAGAGGTGGGGAGGTATTTGATGTGCACAGGCTCAAAGGAGCAATGAAGCGTGGATGTGTGAACCTGAGTGTGGCCGGCACGGGGCCTCAGGTGAGGCCGTCCGCTGGTCCCCACCCACCTGGAGCCCGGGGCCACTGCTGGGCCGTGTGTCAGCTGGGGGAACTCTATGGAGCTTTCTGGTCTTGGTTTGTTCGTAGCCCGTTTGGATACAAGTGATTATTACAAAAGAGAAATGGACAATGGCCCTAATGAAAGTGTAGAGGCAACGCAAGAAAACATCCTGTACGCCTGTCATCGACCGTGTCGTGAGGAAACAACAAAGAGAAACGCAGTCTACTGAAGAGCCCTCATTAGGTGCGGTGTCTTCTGACAGAAACCTACGCAGCCACAACAATGACGGATCCTCGTGTGACACTCACTGTAGATGAACCCGGGTTAAAAAAGACAAGGGTAATCTAATCACCACATCCCTTTATCTTCAGGCCGAATCCTAACATACCCCCTCCACCACCATCCCCCAGCAAATGCGCGTCAGTGCTGGCAGTCGGCAGGCGGAAAACACACCTTGGCTACCGGCTGGTTGACGGTGGAATATCTCCTTAATTGGATCCGGAAGCGGGAGAGTGGGGCCGTAGCAGGACTGACACATGGAATTAGTTCAGCCTCTAGAGGGGAGAGGCAAGGGGCGAGGAGGGCATTACAGATGTACATCCATGCAGTCTAATGAGAGAGAGAGTGTGTGAGTGAGTGAGAGAGTGAATGAGTGAAAGAGACAGAGAGAGAGCACTGGTCTCAAGGATTATGGGGAATAATTACATGAAGTATGATAATAATTGAACATTAAATACTGGTGATTCGTGAATAATGATGAGCATAACAATAGCTTTTGAACAAAGGTTTTTACAATTACGCATTATTTATTCATCTTAACTTTTACCATCCATACTTCTTATAGAAAGAGACTTAAAGTAAAAATGTTGACATCATTAAAATAAAGTATGCTTATACCGCTAGACCCTAAACCCATTGGGGGTCAAACCTCAGAACCCTTAACCCTGGGAGCACCCTAACCATACCAACCACAACTATCCTGGCCCCATTAAGGATTCAAATAAAATATTAATTCAGCTCCCCTGGAGTTTAAATTGAAATGTAAAAAAAAATAAACGAGGAAAGAAAATGCCCCTGATCCGGTGTGACCTCTCTGACGGTGTGACCCGTCCCGCTCTGACCCTGGTTTATTCATCCCTGATGGACGCGGCCCGCCACTGAGACTCTGAAGGTGACCGCATGCTAATGCCAAGGGCAGCGCCACTGTCAGTGGGCAAAGGCAACCACCATCCATCTTCTGATTTGTTCTTTTATTTGAAGGTGGCTACGCTAATCCTTCCTTCCAAATTTGATGATAAAGTAAATGGCAAGAAACATTATATGCAGTCGTGCAAGTTTACAGAAGACAGAAATACAATACCATTTTATCACTTTTTTACCTTCAAAAGTCAATGGGATAAAACAGGAGGAAAGTAATGAGTTTCTTCCCGGGGCGGCGGCGGTCTCGGCTGACCCCTTGGGTTATGCATCTTTCAGCAGTCTAATTGAGCACGGGGGATTCTTTCAATTTTATTCAAATTGAATTTGAATCACCTGCCACTGTGGAAATCATTTCCCGGCTATGAATGAAGGGTTCAAAGATAAGACGGTTCCTTTTAAAGGTTTTTATTTGTTATTTATTTAGCCCTGTATCCCTTAATATGAGAGAGGAAATGAGGGACGGGAAATACGATTGGGGAGGCGAGGTCATGTGGCAAGGAAATGAGGATATACAAATGTAAACATCTGACATTCTCACATGATATTTCGATTTTAAATTATATTATATTATATTCCATTACATCATGGAACCCAAAATCCGATTTCAATGTTTCAGAATTCAAGGCAGTATTCGTTTTATGATGTTTTTTAATAAACATAAATTCAACACTCCTCATAAATTATTAAGTTCATGAACGAGGGGATTTCATTGGTAGCAAACATCATCTTCCTCTCTCACACACAAACACACACACATGCAAAATCCAACCGGTCGTCATGGGGATCGTATTTAAACCTCTACCCATCCGACCGTAATATTCTCTAACTCCCACCCACAGTCTCATCCCTTGGACTGGGATCGGGTATTTGCTTGAATGACGCCATACTATTAACCTCTGCTCAGAATCCCGTTGAGAAGGCTTTTTAACTGTACATGTCATTATATCATGCAGCATCAAAAGGCTTTCATGTTGCTCAAGCCTCCGTGGGATCCCTGGTACGTTAATAAGGCTCTGCTACCGGTTCCCCTGTTCCAGATGCGCATCCAGTGTGGTTTCCCTCTTCTCCTCCTCCTCCACTCCTGCCAAGCCGCTCTTCTATAGTTAGCGGCCCTATCAATTGTTGTCACCAGGCCTGCTGCTGCTGCTACTGGGACTACCACAGAGCAGGAGATGGGAGCTTAAAAACGGACCATGGATGTTACATTTAGTGGACTTAGTCAGGACACTGCAAGATGACTGTGTGTGTGTGTGTGTGTGTGTGTGTGTGTGTGTGTGTGTGTGTGTGTGTGTGTGTGTGTGTGTGTGTGTGTGTGTTTTCTAGGTCAGGTAAAAGCCAAGTGGATCAGAAGAAGCCTCTGGCTCAGACACATGGACAGACAAGATAGAGGACCACAGCCTGAGGGAAAGAGTGAGAGGGCGAGAGGGGTACTTTGTAACATTACGCATTTTGTCTGCACCAAAATGGAAATATAAACACTGACATCCATCACTTTGTTCAATTCAACTTGTATGTGTGGGTGTGTTTGTGTGAGAGAGCAAGCGTGATAGTGTAACATGGTTGGCCAGTGATTGAAATGGAGTGCAAGTGAAAAACTCCATGCATATCTGAACGAACACACACACACACACACACACACACACACACACACACACACACACACACACACACACACACACACACACACACACACACACACACACACACACACACACACACACACACACACACACACACACACACACTTCGGCTACACTGGTTGGCACTAACTGGTGGGGAGGCTGTGTGGAAAAAAGGGTGACTGAGGCGAACGAGGCAAACACACTTTTCAGGCTCGAATGAACATGTCATCGGCGGAGAGCAGGAGTAATTTGCTCTCTTTATTGGGTTCATTCCTCTGGATGTCTTGAGCTCGGGCCAGCGTCTGCTGCCGTCAGGGTGGCGGAAAAACTGTAGTTTACAAGCGGCTGGGAGCCACTACTTGTGCCAGCTCCGTGACGCACCATGAAGGCATGGTCGGCCATTGAGAACCCGCGCCTCAGAGCAGAGCAACCTGAAACAGGGTCGGGTCGGGAGGCAGGGGTTCTGTGCAGGGCATCACATAACAAGTGGTGCTGAAAAGGAGCTGGGTGGTCCTACCGTGACATTATCTTGGGAGAACCCTAATTGTTTTGATGTCATCTAGTGGTATTAGGCCAGCAAATTATGTGGTTATTTATATGCTAGAGACTATCGGCCCTTTATCGTTGAAATTCCAATAGAACTCCGCCTGATATTTTTGTTCAACCAATATAAATCTACTAAGAACACCAAACAAATACAAATTAAACCATACAAACACTCAAAACCACTCTTGGGTTTAAATCGACCATCCACATGGTAGATTGACTTCAGGATTAATAATGGATACGATAATATTTCATCATATCGTTTTTTGTGTTGCACTTCCAAACGAACGTTAGAACGTGCTTCACATGACAACTCAACAGGAGCTAAACAAGTGACACACAAGAAAAGCCCAGCAGCTCCATCCTTCTGATGTGTCCCTCTGGCCAACAGCCGTCCAAACGACATTGGAAGAAACCCCCCCTTATGTCCTTAAGTACTGTTGTAATGCTAATACTAATGCGTTATGGGTATTCAGCTATTATCCCAAAGTGACATGAAGACTTTTTATAATTCCCTCCTGATATGGATAGCTCAAATCTGTTGAATTTAAACTATCCTTACAACGCATGAAAAAAGATCCTGAGGGGGTTTTGGTCTTTGAAGTGCTGCTATGTGGCAACGTTGTTCAGCCCACAAGGCACCACAGACACATGACTTGGCCTGGGACTTGGCCTGGGACTTGGCCTGGGACTTGGCCTGGGACTTGGCCTGGGACTTGGCCTGGGACTTGGCCTGGGACTTGGCCTGGGACTTGGCCTGGGACTTGGCCTGGGACTTGGCCTGGGACTTGGCCTGGGACTTGGCCTGGGACTGGATGATGACACCTGCTTGAACTCTCCACATCAGTAGGAGGCGCCCGGTATCATTCCAGGCCTATCGCTGTTATCAATCAAACAGAAAAGGCTTTGAGAAAATCAGCTCCTCTACGCCTCATTTGATTCATTCTCCACGGAGCCCTGCATGGCAGAGACATTTTTGCATGTGGACTAGATTACATTATACCTTTAACATGGTTTGATCATCAAAGTTATTGCTGGGAACAATTTTACTGTCCTACAAGCCGATTTCATAGGCCCTAAGCGTAGAGCTTGGACATGTCCATATTCACCACATGCTTGGCATATTAAAATCTTGCCATCTCTCAAATAAACGGCTTTAAAGAACATCTACCTGTTGCCTGGTGTCGAAAGAAGCACAGTTAAGCCACATTGGTGGCATGTGGCAGGGTCGTCCGCCGAACTCATTATCATTTTCACTTCTAAAATGTCCCCTCTGCCTCCAGGTTCATGATGAAATAGTTGGTGCTTTTCAGGCAACAATAATGTCAGCCACATAAGTCCCTAAGATCGCCTTACAACACAAAGCAGATGCAAACGGTCTTAAACACTTGTCCGCTTAGTATACAGTATATGACATAAACCACATAACAATAATGGGAGGAATTCAGAAGTGACGTTTTTCATATCTTTGTATACATATAAACATCTCTATAATTATGTCTATCTCTATCTCTATATATATATATATATATATATATATATATATATATATATATATTAGGGCCCGACCGATATTGATTTTAGAGTGCCGATGCCGATTATTTTCAGAGAAAAATTACGATTACGATTTAATCGGCCGATTAAAAAAATAAATAAAAAAAATAAAATATAAAACGTAGTTTTTGATACCTTAAATATACTTTAAACACTTTTGACGATTATGTGAATTGAATGCAGAACCTTTGAGTGTTTTAAAATACATTTACAGTCAAAAATGAGTGTAATGTAAAATGTAAAATAAATAACTAACTCCCAATGTGCTGCGCTCGTGAGCAGTGACTAACACGTGCGTGCTGAGCAGTATGGTCTCACCGTTAGAGTCTACAGCAGGGCTATTCAACCTCCTTAACAAGTGGGCCGAAAAGGAAAACCACTGGGGGTTCATGGGCCACACGGTAAAACTACGTCAATGAATCGCTAAAAATAAATCGTACTTAAAGTAGTGTTAACTTAATATATATAGTACTATTACATGGAATAAACTTGTCGGACGCATTCCTTCCTTCTTCACTTTTAATCGTATCATTATAAAAGATTTAGTTCTCACATATTTTGGACACGTATTTAGAATTCCACAATGTTGTTTGAATCATCACAAAACTACTGTACACATGAGACATTTTGAGCCAGTGAGTCAGTGAGAAAGATTGCACTGCCTTGTTTGCCTAGTTTGGCTCATCCTGAGACACTCATGCAGCTTCTCATAGGTCATCGAGCAACGTGCCCTTGATCTGATGGCATTCATATGAGAAAAGCTAGACGTATCGGTTGAGCCAAACATTGTCAGAATAAGTGATGCCAGTTCCTGATTGTGGGGTACTGATACTGGCTAGTATCACCGGCTACACACAGAAACCTGATTTGCATGCAACTATGTTTCTCCTTTATTTTATTTATTTTTTGCATGCAACCTCTTGCGGGCCAGAAAAAAATTAAGAGGGGCCGCATTTGGCCCACGGGCCGCTAGTTGAATAGGCCTGGTCTACAGTATAACAAATTAACATGGCCTGGGACCTTAAGAAAAACAGGCACAACATGCTCAAACAACGCGTCTTGTGTACATTGGTGAGGTGAGCGCGCAGCTGCCTGAGCGAGCGTGCTTTCATGTTGTACGGTAAAATTCAATCTCCTCTTTTTTACTCCAGCTAAAGTTGTTAGTTAGCAAGGCGAGTAGGAGCGCAATCTGCAGGATACTAATCGCAATAACATTTATAAAAAATAAATAAATAAAAAAATAAAAAATAAATAATCGGTTGTAATCGGCGTCTTTTTGGCCGATGCCGATTATTTTCAAAAAGGCTATAATCGGCCGATTAAATCGGCAGGCCGATAAATCGGTCGGGCCCTAATATATATATATATATATATATATATATCTCTATCTCTATATCTATCTCTATCTCTATATCTATCTATATATATCTATATCTATATCTATATCTATATATATATATATATAATCTACGCTGTTCTCTGTATCCATTTAAATACTATGTATCATACAGCATCTATGCATGCATCTTTCTCTACGTAAAAAATATGTGTCTTTCTATCAATCTCTGTGTACACCTCTGCATTTCTGAAAAGGCAGGATGCAATACTCTGAACGAAAAGACACCACCGTTCTTTGTCACTTGGGACAAAAAATACCCCACAGACCAAGCTTGCAATGGTTCAAAATAAACCAGAGACTATAACAATAAACGGTCCCTTTTCTAGATGATCAATTGTTCTCTCTAGATTATTTTCTCCAATGCAGCCTAGGGATTTGGTATATTGCTTGGCTCACCAAGGCATGCGTTTCTGGAAGACTGTATAAAGATTACTATGATCTTTGAATGCCATTGAAATAAGTTGTGATGCATCTAAACCCGCTCTGAGGCATTGGTCACTATCTCACCGAACGCTATTTAGACACATTGAGGCCAACCCTGTACACACAAGTGATAATAACGTCAGTCTGTCTGTCCGTCCATTAATCTTTCCATCCTTCTAACCATCCACCTTTCCATTCATCCATCTATTGCCATAAAGGAACTGTCGCTGTGTCTCCCACAGGCTTGACGAGTGTCACTGGCTTACGATAATGGTGGGAACCTGCCAGGCTCACACACACACACACACACACACACACACACACACACACACACACACACACACACACACACACACACACACACACACACACACACACACACACACACACACACACACACACACACACACACACACGCCTTATCAAGCCATTCTCCAGGGGCTTAATATACCCTGTGGAACAACAGCATACGGCGTCAGAGGAAGGCGGAGGTGGCAGAGAGAGACAGCGAGAGGAGAGGAAAGGGACGGCTGAACTTTAACATGAGACTGATTGGCAGGTAGATAACCATCCAGAGACAAATTGCTCAGAGAGAGAGAGAGGGAGAGAAAGAGAGGGAGAGAGAGCCGTTAATTATATTTAGTCTGTCATTATATATGGCTCAACCATCCTAAACTTTAACTCCAAAAACCACAAATGCATCACAAGCCTAGGGGGCCATTCTGAGAGAGAAGGATAAAGAAACAGAGACAAAGAGACAGAGAGAGCGAGAGAGTAGTAGTAGTAGTTGTAGTAGAAGTAGTAGTCATGGCAAGACAATACAAAATACTGCAAAGAGGAGAAAGAGAAGAACAGCAGGACATAGAGGGAAAAACAGGCAACAGTTTCTCAAATGTATCGTTAACACAAATGAGTATTTTGTGCCTCCCACAAACAGCAACAGACCCCTGCCAAGACATGCTCTCTCACTGTCATCTCCAGCCTGCCACTGTGACCGCCTGTCGGGAGAGAGGCCGTCCTCACACCCCTCCTTCATGTTCACTTCCACAAATGCACATTCTCAGACCATTTTGTCTGTGTGTGCCAACAGAATATGAAGTACATCCACACAGCAGGGAGAGGGTCTCTCTCTCTCTCTCTCTCTCTCTCTCTCTCTCTCTCTCTCTCTCTCTCTCTCTCTCTCTCTCTCTCTCTCTCTCTCTCTCTCTCTCTCTCTCTCTCTCTCTCTCTCTCTCTCTCTCTCTCTCTCTCTCTCTCTCTCTCTCTCTCTCTCTCTCTCTCTCTCTCTCTCTCTCTCTCTCTCATATGCTTGTAACATAACACACACACAGCCACACACAATACATGATTACATGCAGATGAGTATTCAGTATTCAGGAGCTGTGGCAACCCAGCGAGGCAACCCATGGTTTTTGAGAAAGGCATAAGAGATGACCTCTGTCTTTGTGGAGGACCGACTCCATGTTGGACTCCCATGGCACGTCTGCATGTGGAGAGATGACTGCAAAGGTTGCACTGTGGTTATACACGCACTGCTGTCTGCTGTAACCCACCGACTGCAGCTAATCTCTCCCCTGGACATTTGTTTTGAATTATTTAACATATTGTTTATGCATTAAACAACTTGCATGTATTCATCTCTTCACACCACGGTCAAGTCGGTTTCTGCTTTCCTGTGCAGCTTTGGTATGGAAACAAATTAGGGTTGAAAATATTGAAGCTGTGGAACACCATATGGGAATGGGTGAAAACATTTTGTGTGACATTTAATTTGCAGTTACACATCAATGGATTGCACCTACAGAAACAGATTTCCAGTTACACATCAAAAGGTTTGCAGCTACACATCTTACTGTTTGTGGGTAAATAATATTCTCAAAGAACTCAATTGTATGTGTGAAGTTTATAGCAATTAATCAAATCTATGAGTATAAACCAAACCTACAGGTACAAAACCTTTGTCCCACATTTGACACTTTGCTACGATGCAAATCTATGGGTACAAAAAGTTTGTTCCACATTTAACCCTTCCGCCTGAATAGGCAATGGGGATGCTCAGATTAACATTTAATTTGACTAGCCAATGAGGCAGATCATTTCAGCAATCACAGTGCTAGTGGGGCGCCTTTTTATAATGCATTCTGCTCGCCTGGGGCCTGGACACTCGAATATGATCATTCATGAATAAGATCAGATGAACTCCTGATAAATAGTCTAATTATAACTGAAATATCTCTTGAGAACCAAACATTGATATATGGGTCTCTAGGAGGTTGAACATGGAGGTTCAGTTTCTGAATCTAACATACTTGTACTGATTAGTTTAGCTCACTACTAAGAGAACGTTTGTCCCGCAATGGTAACAAGAACGAGCTAGAGTGGTGATGTTAGCGTTATGTTGCCGAAAAATTAACATGCCGTTAAAAGGAGATTAGCAATAATAGCCAACCTGATACCCCCGTCCATGTCAGCCAGAAATACAAGTTGGTAATTTTATGACTTTACTATCTAAATATATTATTTCACTAAATTAAGCCTGCTTAATAAACAAATGTTTTTTATTCCTGTTCTTTTTTTGTCAAATAAGATAATAAAAGTGTGTCTGCATTTATTGACATTGCCTTTTTGTCATTTAGCAGAGGCTTTTATCCGAAGTGACTGACAATTACTACATTGTTGTCATCGTAAGAGAAGCCTTTAATAAGATCAGGTGCTATTAGTGGTTACAGAGCTAGATGCTGTGTGCATATGTTCATGAAGGGCCATACAAAAATGATAGCAATCATATCCTATCCATAGAGGGTTAGTAGTATACACTATACAGTGGTTAGAAAATATATATAATAAACTATATATAATATCGATAGGTATATATAAATATAAATTATATATAATATGATGAAAAAACAATGCATTAATATACATACAAATTAGAGCCCGACCGATATATCGGCAGGCCGATATTATCGGCCGATATTAGGCATTTTTTAAACTATTCGGTATCGGCATTTATAATGGCCGATAAATGAATAAAAAAAAATGGAATCATTGAATGATTCCGTAGCAGCGCTGTTGTCATCCGTTTAGCTTGCTTCTTGCCCGCCTTTATCAGATACACCGATGTGATTGGTTAAAGGGGACATATCATACCACCAGGTGTGAATGTGATTAGCCATTACAAGCTGTTTTCAAAATGTGCAGCATTGTGACAACACAGGTGGGCGTGTCCACCTAGATGTGTGACGGATAGATGAGCAACGTTTGCTACAGTCCACTGGGTAGGCTGGTAGACTGATCTATCCAGCACACATCTAGGTGGACACGCCCACCTGTGATGTCACAATGCTGCACATTTTCAAACCTGCTTGTAATGGCTAATCACACTCACACCTGGTGGTATGATATGTCCCCTTTAATGTTCGGATCCAGGGGAATCGGGGAATGAGTATATTACTCTTTCCCAGAGTGACTCGCTGAGCAAATTCAAATTGTGGTCTCGCGAGAACTCTGGATTTTCAGGGTAGCAAATTACTCTATTCGTTCAAATATATTTTGCACATTCACACATTTTAATGTATTCACACAAATTGTTTTCACACATTCACAAAAGGTGTTACACAGCTACCATACCTTTGACCCTAATTTGATTAAATACTTGGGTATCGTCCATCGGCAACACTGTATAGCATTAATCTGAGTGACGGTTTGTGTGTGTGTGTGTGTGTGTGTGTGTGTGTGTGTGTGTGTGTGTGTGTGTGTGTGCGTGCCAATGTTTGATGCAAGTTGCATATGTTTGGTTAGGTCCCTCCCTGCATGCCCATGCATCATTTATCTAGACTTGACAACAACTTTGAAATGTAGAATAAAATGGTTGCTATTCCTGATCTGAAACATCAGTAAAATACATTTATTAGATTTGAGTCTTTCCCTTTATTTCCTTGACGATACGAGATTCTGACAACATAGGGAATTCTTGGTGAAACAAAAGCACAGTTCTTTAGCTCCAAAACAGGCTAGGGAGTTTGAGCCTTTGAATATAGCCCTGCTCCATGTTGATGAAGCTACCGCTCAGTGGGTAAGCTACTAGCGTACTGCAGCCTACCTTCAGCATCATCAAGCGTGTGACAGCCGCCTTGGGGGAAATGCAGCAACGCATTCATTTGCATATTCAAATGCAAATCCCAGTGACTGGGGAGGGATTGCTGTATGAAAGAGGCAAGTGTTTTGTATGAGATTGTAGCAAAGTGAAAGTAAATTGGCTTACAAGCAGAAGTGTAATGAATTAATATCAGTCATGAAGCTTGAGAATTTAACTGCCGATGTGCACGTTTGGGAGCCTACAGCGTGTGACCGTGCACGTACACACACACACACACACACACACACACACACACACACACACACACACACACACACACATGCAAGCATGTCTGCATAGTGCACAAGCACTCCAATTTAATTGAAAATAGTCATCTAAAAGGTCAATTATCAAATCCCATCTCCACCAAGTAACTAACTAAATAATAAACAGTAGTCTGAAATGATTATAATGGCCCTTGAAACAAGACTAATTTGCTTGAACAATTTGCTTTATGACAAATTATTATCATCAGCCACCCCAAACACACGCAAACACACATACAAACACACGCACACAAGAATATGCAGAACCACATGGTGATATTTTAAGACACTGCTCACAGTGACGTGTGGAGGCTCATCGCTACTCTGTAATCAAAACGGGGAAAGAAGAGGCCGCCATCCCTCCTTAGATGCTGTGAAGAAGCAAAAGGCTACTCCATAGCCCTCTCCATTATTAGAGAAATAGTTGTTGCTCTTCTTTAAATAAGCACTAGTTAACATCATTAAGTGAGAGGGTGGTGGGGGTGATTAAGGCGAGAGCCTCCATCTCCCAGTGTGAGATGGGAGCCGAGCGGTAATTACTCGCGGCCCAGTTTACCCACTCCTTCGCTGTGTCTTGACGGAGCCCAGGCGCTGTCTTCTCTATGCGGCTAATTGCAGTGAGAGAGCCATCAAAGGTCCAGAGAAATTACAGAAAGTCAGAAGCACACAAACACAAAGAGAAAGGGAAATTCTTCTACATTACCTTGCCAAAACTCCCCTTCCCGATGGCTCGCAATATCTGGAAGTGGTCAAAGGTTACTGCAAAGGGGGGAGAAGAAGGGAAGAGGGAGAAAGAGAATCATGTGTTTTTGAGAGATGGCTGTTTATTTTATTTGCAGTATGATAACAGCCCTCTGGAGATTATGATGGGTTGAATGCAAAGAAAGGCAGAATATCCCCAGTTTAATCGCTTTCACTTTACCGACAGATTAAGCGAATGGCAAATAGGACCTATAACTCTTTGGAAGTAGTCCGCAACATTCAGTCATCAATGTTTTTTCAACCATCTGGAAAGGAATGGTTAATAAAAGTAAATCAAATATGTGGCAGCACCTGGATTTGGGTGAAGATATATCATTGAATGTTCAATGTGCTGAAACACACAGATGGTAGGTTACACGTTGCTCAAAGATGTACTTCAATGCTTAGCATTTGAGATAATGGGAATAAATAGTTTTATAATAAATAAATACATTTATTTGTAACCTTTTATTTGTGTTCCTCTTTCCTGGATTATTACTCCAGTCAAGCTTGGTTGGTTAAAGTAACTTGTCATGTGGATAGTTTTTTTTTCTTTTTTCATGTTAATGTCCAAGGACAGTTTTATGCTAGGGTTATCTTCATCATATCTTCTCTTAAGAAAGGATGCTCATGCAAGATGAACCAACATAATGCCATCTGCTGGGGCAGAATCAATGTGTCCCCCAATCAATAATAGTACTTGAAGATGTACACTGGTTTTTCCCCAAAAAAAAGGAGACTTGGAGATACATGTTTTGCATCATTATATGTCGAGTTTTTCTTAAATGTATTCTGGCTACGGCATTGACGGAATTGGATTCTTGGCTTGGCTCAAAGAGCATTTGGTATTTTAATTTAATTAATTGATGTTGTGTTTACCCCACAACTACCAGGAGTATCAGAGCAAGGTGTGCAGTGCACATCTGCAGAAACATGATTAGATTTGGTTTTCTCCAAGTTCAGGTTACTTTATTTGTACCCGTATTTTGCAATTAAATATATTCACAGTCCTGCTTAAAGTCTTGCTTTTCCCCCCCACGGGTAATGTTCAAGTTTCAAGTAATTTTCACTCGATATTCCTTCATAATGGCTCGAAACAGTCATTATTTCATTGCGTAAGCCAGCCATAGGTTTGTGTATTGGCACGTTGCCTTCAGAAGGTTTGCGTTGCGCAGAAGGGCTAATCTGTTGTTGTTGTTGTTGCGCACTGGATAAGAAAATAAATCCCCAGCTTGTCGAAGGAATCCAGTGCCAGTCCGTCTTAAACCTCACATGGAGGAATTATTTTTGACATTGCACAAATGTCACTGTGCCGTCTCTGGATATCAAGAGTGGGCAGAGGAAGGGCACGGGCTACTAATAACTGACCTTCTGTGCAAAGGTCTGTGCAGAACCAAGTCAGTGTGTGTGTGCGTGTGTGTGTGTGTGTGTGTGTGTGTGTGTGTGTGTGTGTGTGTGTGTGTGTGTGTGTGTGTGTGTGTGTGTGTGTGTGTGTGTGTGTGTGTGTGTGTGTGTGTGTGTGTGTGCGCGCATTGCCCCACAGGCGGATGTGAACTCAGCAGGACTGCACTGCTGACTCACAGCGTCTCCTCGTTTAGTAGGCGGTACGCCTCTTAAGCTCACATCACAGACAGTCGGCGGCAACGGGGGAGACAAGGGGGAGCGAGATCAAGGGAGTGCATAAGTACGGGCCAGGGCCCTGCCTGAGCCCCCATCGGGGCCCACCACCAGGGTGCGAGGCCCCCCCAAAAATGAACTCCATGACCTGTCATGAACCACCTGCTGATGCCTGCAGGGTCAATGCAACGCGGGGAGTAGAGTCCTAGTTTTGAAGTGTTCCAAGCTCTCCTCTGGGGCTTGGTGAGTTATCTCTACTAGTTTTGTCTGCAAGAGTTGGCAGATCTTGCACAACTTTTCTCTGCTCAGTGATCTTTCAGAGATGCTAAATCCCCCTCTACCTACCTACCTACCTACCTACCTACCTACAAAGGCATACCTTGTATGCCTTGGATGGCATACAAGGTTAGCGACAGGGTTACATTCATCTCATCTCCAGCCCGGGGCATATGGTCTCAAATCAGAGGCTGTAACAGAACAGCAGTATGTGGAAAAACGTTTGGATGAGCGTTTTCTTATCACATGACGTCACATTATTACACACTCCAAAAACTGTCAACAGCAGCAAACACAGAAAAAAGGTTAGATAATGTCTCCCCATACAATTAAAGGTCAATCAATGAGGCTTTGACTTGTTCCCGTTTCTACTAGTTCTCTGCCATGCCGGGCGAATGCACTTTAATAGAATGGACCGAGCACCACGCTCGTTGGAAACAAGCATTTGTCGATTTGCCTTAGATGTGCACTACACAGCCGCTCGTTATGGCCAGGAGGCGATGGCTCATCCCGCCCATGTGTCTTTCATGGCTCCGCTACGGGCGGCTGCTTACGCTCTCGTGCAACCATTCAGAACAGAGCCAGACATGACTTTTTGCTCTGGTGATTAGCAGCACACATTGACTATTGTGAATGCACACCTGTGTGCATCACAGAGCGAAAGCTGACACAAACAAACTCAATGAACAATTTGTACTCTTTAGCTTCCCATAGAGGAGTAAACAATTCAGTTTCCCATAAGATTTTGTCCAGCTGAGCTGGGTTTTGGGTTGACCGTGCAGGCACACATCAACTGTGTTGATGTGTGCCTGCACGGTTCTGAAGTGTCTGCGTAGTAATTTTTGTTTGCAAGGTGCTGATTTGCGCAAGTTTCGAATGCTTTTAGTATATATATCTGGTGCATTTCAAGATATATGATATAACAATATAACATAACAGCAACAACAGATAGCATGACCCATTTTCCCCACTAATGAAAGCGCAAGATTTCTGTCAGCAAATTGTGGCCAGTACACGTCTGGGTTTCATAATACTGTCAATTTTGTACTACACAATCAAATATGTATACTACTCTGCTCATTTTCTTGGTGTGATAAAAGGTTAAATCGATCATGCTTTGGTGCCTAACGTACACTACATTGTTTTTTTGTCATGTATCCCTGTATGAGCAGGAAGGAAAAGGAAAAGGAAACCCTGGATGGCGAGTTGTGTTTGGTACAAACAGGTCAAATTAGATCCCAGTCCTATTATTGATTTACCCCGTCCACAGAGAGGTTTCTTTGAAATATGATTCACCGGAAAAGAGGACTCAACACAAAAAACGAAGGGCCCGTTTTATGTGCGCTGGGTGTGAGTGGTGGTGGTACGGAGAGGTGGAGATCCACCTTGTTTCATGTTACTGGAACTGCTGCAACCTTCAAAAAGGCTCTCCATGCTTATAGCTGCAGCTAGCCAACGCGTCTAGCTAGCTTGCGCTCCCCCCCTGTGCAAGGTGCCATTGGGCGTAGATGTTGGTAGACCACAACACACCTACCAAGAGGTCTGTGTCTGGCTTCGGCAGCAACACTCAGATTCAGAGGCGAACGGACTGTTCGATCCATCTGTGAATTGTTTCTTTGGAATGTCAGTGTGACAAATATTTTGCTGGCACATTTGCAGGTGATTCATATGTAGATAATATTTATTACCATCTGACAAAGGCAGTATCTCAGTACATCCAGAGTACAGATTTACTTAACCAAAAGAATGGGAAAGACTATTTATTTTTATGCTATACTATACTTTAGTTTCATTAACTTTTCAGTACTATATAACTAAATGAAGCCTACAAGCTTACAATCAATATTTTTCTTAGTGTATATTTTGAATTTAATGATCAATAGCAGCAACGCTTTTCCCCCCACTCTGTACAACCATGTCTTGAGAATATCAATTTCACCCTCATCTTTGGTTGTGTAGACTTCCAACACTCTCTTCATTGATTATATGAATGTATGTACAATAGTGGAGTTCTACGTCACATATTGTAATGTTTTTTATTCCCTGGTCTACAGACAGAATGTGCTATCATTCAACAGCCCAACTAGCGAAAAGGTTGGGGTCCTCCGTGTGGTCTATTTATCTTCATCAATGACAGATTCTTTGGCCTTCCTCCGTTCCTTTGTTAGACTTCTTGTTGTCAGGGTTACCTTTAGTCTGAAAGACGTAAAGGATACCCAGGGAGGGGCCACCTCAAAGTCAATCTGGATGAACCCAAGGTTAAGTGGTACGTGGCTGTTCTCAGTAAAACCCGAAGGAACTGGTCAGGGCAACTGGAGAAAAACAAGAAGACGCGTCGGGAAATAAGTGAAATGATGTCAGTCAGCTCCTGTATGGTCTCCGGGTTCTCAGTCGTGTTGAGCTCAACAGCTTTGTCTCCCGTATGGAAAAAGAGGGAAAGCGAGGAATGCTAAAAGTGCTTTGACAGCAAATGCTGAGGATGAAGGTGCGTGGCTGAGAGTTCGGTGACATTCCTCCAAGCCCTCTTGGGGGCTGGAAGCTGCTGACACACTGGGCGGTCGGGTAGCAGCTGACTAGATATCTTGCAAGGGTGTCCCTTTAACGTGCGACTGACTCATGTGGGATGAGTGGCTATTGGCATGAAGCCGTGTGTGTGTGTGTGTATGTGTGTATGTGCGGATGTGTGTGTGTATGTGCGGATGTGTGTGTGCCTGTGTGTGTGTGTGCACGGTATAACCCTCTAATTGAGTGCTGAATTTAGACAGGCTCCCCTCCTCGGCATGAGTCACAGAGCCCGGCGCTGTAAAGGGACCCCAGTGATGGGGCCGAGAGCGTCTTCAATCAAAATGGCTCTTTTAATCATTTTGGGATGCTTGTGTCTCGTGATCCCGTCCCACGTTCCCTTCTCACTACAGAGCCGCTCGGATCACCGTGACAACTGGCACAATGATCCTCGAGTGGGTTTCACGGGAGTCAAGCAGAGGTGGACATTTGTTTACTTTATAATGGCATGACTCCTGTTGTTGGTGCTGCCTCTTCCAAAGTTTATTAGTTGAATCCTCGCGCTTGGGCGTGTGCAGACTAAAAGAGAAGTAGTAAGGGTGGACCTTTCCTATTAATTGGTTGACAATAACCTAGTAGTAGTCTTTGTAGTATTAGTAGTAGAGGAAAGTTTCCCTCTTTGTTTGGTTAGATTTAATGACTTGGTTCCTGTTATTTTAAAAGAGAAGGTATAGAGAGAAGGAGTATAATGATAAGGGGGAATTGAAGTGCTTAGCTCATTCAAAAAAAAAAAAAATATTATACACCCTGCATGGCAGGCAGCAGTGTAGTGGGGCAACTGATATAAAAAGGGCAACGGAAATAGACAGAAACGACCTGTCTTTGTCCTGTCCGAAGTCTTTTTAAGTTGCCAACTTAAAGGCTTAGACGAGGTGGGCGGGGGAACAAGGAGTGGGAGTGAGTGGCCTTTAGAGTGAGTGGTTGTGATTTAATGAGGTCTCACAGTCTCAGCTCCAGCTAGATAGTGGAAATATAGCAGGATGTGCACAATGTTGAACTACAGTATATAAATTAGGTTGTGAAATGAAGGATGAACATGAAAGGCAAGGATATTGACGTCATCAATAAAATGTGCTGCGATTCATTCTTCTTAATAGGTGTAAAAGACAATCAACTGAATATACCACACATAGGTAAGCATCTACACATTCAAGTTGTACAGTACACAATGCTTCTACTCTTAGATTATTCTTTGTATTCCCTTTAACAGAGAAACCCTCTGTTGAAGGGAATACAACGAAAACTTTGACTGCAAGATGAACAACAGGTATGGGTTATGCATGAACAACCAAGGTTGTTAGATAAAAAACCAACAAAGGCCTGAATATTGAATGATATATAATACAAAGCTACGCCTGGATAGACTTCAAAGTTGCAGTAAGAGTGTTATTATTGCGATATAGCAATAATAACTCTGAATAGGAATGAATGAGCATGCTGACATAAAATGGTTAGAGGAAATGATAGACAGAAATTGCAGTTTAAAGATCTGTCATTAAACTGTGTCTGTCACAGAGCAGGAATCGGCAAAGTAAAAAAGCCATGGAGTAATCATAATTTCTGACACCGAACACCAGAGAATGGATTTAGGATAGTTTACGACATGAACCAGGGGCGAGATACCGTGTGACTTGAAAATAGAAGAAAAGTCTAATTTATTCGGTGGCACTAACCATCTTCAGTCATATTTTGACATGAATTATGAATCCTAAAGTGATGTAATTTTAATGAGGCCTTCTTTATTAATCATAATCACAGTGTTCGCTCCAGGCACAAAGAATAGTGGAAGAGGTATGAGGGAAAGGAATGATTGTGTGTGTGTGTGTGTGTGTGTGTGTGTGTGTGTGTGTGTGTGTGTGTGTGTGTGTGTGTGTGTGTGTGTGTGTGTGTGTGTGTGTGTGTGTGTGTGTGTGTGTGTGTGTGTGTGTGTGTGTGTATCAAAAGCATGAATGCTGGAACATGCTCAAGCTCACAGATTAGATCCTACCTCGGGGGATTCACTGCGTACAAAGGCTTGGTGATGGTGACTGGTATTCTGTGTTGGTGTATATTAGGTTCTCTAATTGGTAATAGTCAGAACAGATTAGTCACCCACTGGACCCTAATACACTAGCCATCACAAATCAGTAATGAAGAGACATGAAAACACTTGCTCTAGGGTTAAATAATATGATGTAGAATGTTTTAGTAAAATAACCCATGTTGGCCACTCTTGCAAACAGCTAACATGGCTGAACAAGTGAATTAGTCATATAGCCTAGTTCTGCTTAGTGGTCACTAAGCATTAATGGGTCTGCTTAGTCGAAAAATAAAGTTAACTTCATTACAATAATGCATAATATTAAATATAGGTGTGTTCTGGTGATTTGCAGCAGAAGTGGAATCAGTACAAGTAGCGGTAACCAAGAAGAGAAACTAACCATGAGCAGCATAAGCGCGGCGAGAGTATGACATGAGGAATTGTGGCAAACTGTACAGGTGTGTGATAGCCTGATATTGCTCGACCAATAGATTTCGTAAGTCCCGCCCCTTCCGGTGGTCCCCATGGGACCTATGAAATGTAAAATATGAATTGGTTTCAATGCAGAGAACAAAATATTTTCAGGTCCCAGTCTTTATATGCCCCGGATTACACATATGTTGTTTGTGGATACGAATGATTATTTTTCACGTTGTTCAGTAAAAGGCGGTAGAGAAAAAACACAATGAGAAAGACTACAAGTCTTGTATGTGACAAGACCGACAATCTCCCCATCGTCATAACTGAAACTCTCCACATGCCCCGACATAAAATGGTTATCACCTCTTTCGATGCCGTTATCCTCCCCTTGGAGAAATCACCATGTCTTTACCAGAGTGGTGGCACTGGTGACGTATATCATTCTCGTTGAGAGCAGCGAAGAGCTGTAGTTAACAAAGCGGCCTCACACAAAACCAAACATTATCCAACTTCCTCACAATAAATTGTAGTTCTCTTTGCATGAAAAATGATCATTTAAATCCACAAACAACATATGTGTAATACGTGGCATATAAAGACTGGGAATAGCGAATTCAACAGACCATTACACATCCACTGCCGCCATCTTGTTTTTTCCCGGAAAAATGCTTCTATGCACTCCTCTGTACAGTAATTGAATCAAATCCGACCCAAACTATGAAATGGTTATGATTGGCCGAACCTTGGCGAAGTCTGCTGGACGGGGCCAGATAATCTAACAGAGCAAAGAGAAAATGATCGTCCCCTTCCCAGGCTACCTGTGCTCTACCTTGTTAAATGAAACAAACGAAACAAATCATGTCAGGATATCATTTTCAGCGTATGCTGTGATTCCACAGGCTACTACACTATGCAGCAATTTGAATCTGCGCACTTCCCCTTAGAGTAGGAATGATCCCCTGAGACGATAACACCGTCCCACCGCTGTCTGGGCAGCCTGGGATGCATCGAGCGTGTGTTGGAATAGCCTCATATAGGATCGTAATAGTAGAGAGAGTGTTATACCCTTAGAGAGGAGCAACTTAATACCTGCGATGTTAGCCAACCAAGAGCCCATTGACTCACACTCAGCAAATAAATATCACAGAGCTGTGCTGTATTGTGGTTACACCAGGGTACACTCATAGTCTGTGTGATGGCAGAAACCTTGAGGGACCTGTATTCACATACAGACAATAATATAAAATGGAGTGAGATGGGTTCACTCAACAAATACTACTCTAAATAGAGCATGACATGAATAAGCTAGTCATTGACCCAAGATAAATGGCTCCCACTGAATAGTTATACAAATAAGGTGAACGAGGGAGGACAGTAATTGCAGCACTTTAAGATTTTAACCCTATTAACGGTATAAGCATTTTTTCCTTCTGCAAAGCCAGTACTATCTTCTTCCGAGCAGACCATGGCAATAATAAATCTTATCTCCCACCTATTGCTCCCTGTACAGAACAGCACACTGGACACAGATCAAAAAAACTCCTAGCATCGATCGTCTGCTGCTCTACGTTTGGGAAATATTCCTCTGCATTCATTCCAATCCACTGGCCTCTACTCAGGTGTTGAACCATGGCCCCCTGCCCAAGCAGAGGTTCATATTTCGCTGACAAACAAGCATTTCCAAGCACAGCCCATTTATCTCAATATAAGGTGCTGTATGCCTTGGTTTACAACAGATCTATAGGGCAGCAATAGGGAAACCTTTATCTGATGATGACTCAAGGGCGCCTTTCTCAAAAGGTTTGAGGCAGCACCTAGACTCTATTATCAATGAAGCATGCGTGGCACTGCATATTACGGTGGAACTGAAATATATACATAAACCCCCCCAAAAAGCTCTAAGAAACACTTTGCTTCACAGCAAGCTGTTTGTCCCATAGGACCACTGAATACTTCATGCTTTTGGGCCTCAATCTTCTTTTAAGGGTTCAGGGAAAAGAGGTACTCCTGGCACATGTAACCACTGAGGAGAAGCCATCAAAGGCATGGAGGGGCCCAGTTTAAGATTGATGTTCAAGAAATATGGGTCTGGGAAAATTTGATAAAAAAAGACGCCTGTTTACTTGTGAATCAGACCAAGCTTTATCGCTATCACGATGGAAGATATGGGAAGGCCTTGCTTACGGGATTGTTTTGTTAACGAGAAATCTTTTAGTTTGATTAATTTACCATGCACCATTATGGACATGGGTCAAAAGTGAATGGTGATATTTTCCCCCATTAAAACACCATTCATTACCATGGATATATTGCTTGCACCTGAAAAGAGAGACAAATGTATTTGCCATGCAAGCACTGAATTTGACAGCAGCAGTTTTTTATTACACATCTGGTGAATCAACCCAAACAATGGCCGTCACAGAGCTCTCCACATTCTGACCAGCCATACGGGGACACTTCTCCCCGGCCCACTGATGACCACGTTTGAAGGACTGGTGTTTACCTTAATCACTATCATCACTGAGTGGCCATCAGAATGGTTTTCCTATTAGCACTCTGGAGTGCTAGTGCAGCTAAACGTGTGGGCTCTCCAACACAGCCCGAGATGAATAAATGAGAGCACTACAGAGTTGATTGCCATCACTGGCTGGGGGTGACTGCAATGGCGAGGACCTCCACTCATAAGTGGAAACAAACACGAGGACAGATGAACAGTGATCGCTGTGAAGCACTGTCACAGATGGCCAGTCCATACCTCTCTGCAGCATCCTCATTCTTCGCTAGCGATTGCTAAATTGACTTGATGTGTCGGGATTGTATATGAAAATAATGCGATTGCCAAGGTATGCGTGTGCATCTGTCCGCCGATGATATGCTCCCCATCCACTCAACCTGCTCCACTGCTGAGAGGTTAAAGTCATGTTGTCGTAAAGTGGTATCCGGTGTGGTTGCATCCGAGAGTTTTTTTGCCATCAGGATTTCATGAGAACACAATTGTACCGATGCCAATACTGCTGCATCCCTAATTATTCACAAGCAACACAAATCTAAATTTACTGCAATTACAATTTGCAGCCAAGGTCGATGCCTAACAACCAAGCAAATCATTATTCATCTCCCATGAACTTTATGCCATCCTCTTCTCCCTCCATCTGAAAAGAATAATATATACTCTGGGCTCCCTGCTTCACATTCAAGAAAAACGTTAGAAATTCTCAATATGACCTACCAGAGCTAACATTCATTACTTCAATCCGAGAAAGGCATTTTTGAAGTTACGAGCAGCAAATATTAAGTATTCAATGTTTTGCTCAAAATGTTTATTGAACAGAATGATGAACAATTTATTTACGTCTAATAACTGGGGCTAAAGGAACATTAACTATAATTGTGATCCTTAAAAATGCCTCAACAGAGGCAAATACATGTAAAGATTTATTGTGCAGGACAACAGTACGTCTCTATAGACAAACAGACAGATTTTATTTCTTTAAAGGATTGCACTCCAGTTGTAATGTTAAGTCGGGTATAGAGATGTTTTGCGGATGCACAGTGAATCCTCACAAACAAGGTGCCATGCTGTCGGTTTGAAGAGGGAGACATGAAATTGGATCTCCACTCACTCTCACGTGCGCACACACACACACACACACACACACACACACGCACGCACGCACAAACAAGCACACGCACGCACACACACACCGCAGCAGGCTGTGTCGGTATACTTCTACCTCTCGGTCTACTGGGTAGCTGAAGCATACTGCATACACTTCAGAGAAGGTAATTCTCTGTTGCACCCTTGGTATTGCCACATACATCAGGCACAGCACTGCCACAAATTGAGCTGCTTGGAAGCTTCTGAGGTTGCCATGACCAAATCTCCGGAACTTGATGGGCTGACTGAAATTCCTGTGCAATTCACAGCTTCCTGCGACGGACATTGGGACATCATTTATTTACTTTGTTTTGTCCTATATTTTGAACATCAGACCGTCCTAATATCTGATAAACGTTCCATGACCTGACGGGACTCAGAGATTTCCTTGGCTTGACTGCAGCTGCAACTCCGCCTGACCCATACATTTATTAACCAACAATTACAATGTATAATGGATAACCTTTTTTTATCAGCATCCACAAGAACGGGGCACAGCAGCAAGCACCAACAAAATGAGATTTGCCACCAGGTCATCAGCTTCAGAGAGAACATTCATCATCCTCAACTCCCCTTAGACTCATAACCCACCAGACCGTGACAAGGCCTACTGAAGAAATTGACCATGCGTAAAGGGTTAAAATGCCATATTGACCTTCTCAACAGTGTGTGTGTGTGTGTATGTTTGTGTGTGTGTGTGTGTGTCTGCTCGCGCGTGTGTGTGCGTGCGTGTCGTGTGTAGGCCAGGTTACATAAGGGGATCATCTCTGACTTTCGAAGAGGTGTTTGGAGGGAATAGCTGTCAAGATGGAGACTTCAAGACGAAGGAGAAAACAATGAATAGTTGGATTATAAATAGCCCATGAAATGTTCGGTTCAGTTCAAGGCAAAAGCAAAGAGGTAGAGGTGAGAAGACTACTGTTGAATTATATGTCTTCACTCTCAACACCACATGAAAATAGAGCAGTAGAAGCCTGTTGTTATTTCAACATTATGATATGATAAATATTATATGTTGAGGCCTTTAGGAAATACACTCTGAAACCAGACTCAAGCAGACCAAAGGATTAGAAAAACACATTTTTACATATTTCAGTATCCTAGTTATATCGATTCACACCATTAAGGGTTAAAGCCTTTTGCTCAAGAATGCTGTTGGCTGCTGACACTGTCAAACATCCTCACCACAACACTCATACCACTATTCTAGCTATAAGGGATGGTTACCTCGACAATCAACAACTGCTGCAATCACCTGACTCCAAGGCAAAGCCTCTAATACAGGAGGTTATGCAAATGTTGCTTCTAATTAGAATCCAGTATTTACGATACCTGACGAAAATTCATAGCATGATGGCAAAAATACAAACAAAAAGGTTTTGGCAGCCCAACAAGATAATACCGAGTATGTCCTGATTCCACCGTGAGGATATCATACGGGCTCGGAAATAATGCAGTTATCACCTCAGTAACGAATAAAAAAAAGTGACATGATTAATCAGCGTCGCAAAATGAGCTGGAGGTGAAAAGTACTTTGACATAGCTGTTTGAGAACGTGCAACAGACACTGTACTGTGTATGTGTATAAAATGGCTACCATGGCCTAGTTCCTTCCCCCTCAGCTGCTGTGTTTTGGGGCTAAAGCAGAACACACAGTGTTCTGGCCCAGATACACCTTACTTCTGTTTGCCCTCACACAGGTAAATAGGACAAGTGACTTAGTCAGGTCCTATATTGCATTCAGCCCCAAACCATGCTATAGTTTTCTAGCAGAACCTACACAAGTACTCACTTTTCTCAGTCTCTCCACACTCACTATGTGATTGAGTTTAACATATCCATCTCTTTACACCCGTATTTTAATGGCATTGAGATCCATATAGCAAGGGAGGATTGTTGCATACACACTCCCTAGGGGGTCTACTGGGCAGCTGGAGGGGCGGAGTTACTGTCAGCCTTGATGGTGTCACATATCAACATTCATTCAGCAAGGAATATTTCAAGATTCATCACAAGTGTGTGTGTGTGTGTGTGTGTGTGTGTGTGTGTGTGTGTGTGTGTGTGTGTGTGTGTGTGTGTGTGTGTGTGTGTGTGTGTGTGTGTGTGTGTGTGTGTGTGTGTGTGTGTATTTTTATATGCACGTTTGATGGCAAGGCAGGCGTGACAAACCCTCCGGCGACACGTATGCTACAAAGATCCACAGATGTTACAGTGGTGTGTGTGTGTGTGTGTGTGTGTGTGTGTGTGTGTGTGTGTGTGTGTGTGTGTGTGTGTGTGTGTGTGTGGTTGTGTGTGTTCCGACACCAAGGAGTATGGCTAAAACAGGCCACTTGTCCTGTCCTCTCTCGTCCTGTCCTCTCTCTCGTCTCGTGCTGACCTGTCAACATCCTATCCTCACTGTTCCTTCCCGCCGCGGCGATGCTGGAAGTCACCTTTCTCTGGCCCCATTCTTTCACTGTTACAGATAGTCCTCAGGCCAAATCCAATTTCCAACGGGACCCAAACAAATGCTGATCAATTTTCATATCATAGCACGACATTATGTGGTTCTTAGAACCAGCCAATGATGGTTCATACCAGCGGACAATATGATAGAAATGGTGGTAACCCAAGCTCAGGAAAAATGCAACCGTCACACCATTGAAAGGGTTTGATTATATCATCATGGTTGATTATATAATTGCTGTATTTGATGGGCAATAATATCCTTATGGGTATAAATGTCAGCTATAGTGTCAGACTCCTTTTAAGGATATGACAAAATAAATGTCATTAAGTAATGCATATATTTGCAGATTGTTTTGGCGTTTCATGTCAGCTGCCGGCACTTAAATACAAGTTGCTTAAAACACTACCTGCCAAAAATGAATGATGATGATTATTATGATTATGATTATACAAAATGTCATTCCCCTCATCCCATAAACCTCATGTATATTAGGGGTAGGAATCTCTTGGCACCTCACGATTCGATTCCGATTATGAGGTCAACGATTTCATTCTAAAATGATTATCAATGCATCTCGATGCAACAAAAATATTTATATACATTTCCATGCGTGATTTTCAAAAATACATCCGAGTTTGCTACTCAGAGTTTGCTAATCACTTCTTACTTTTGTGATGATCATTAAAGACATCAACAGATGAATTAACTTATCTAATATTTTATTAGAGAAAAAGCTTTTGTCACAAATATGTCTTTCTATGAACAATGCAATAATCAATGCAGCTTGCATTACAACACAATATGGAATTATGTAAAAAATTGGTTTCAGTTTTCTTTCTAATCTTTGTTTTCTATGGCATTAAAGAAAAAGCTGCTCTTGAATTAGAAGGAGTTCTTGTGTCTGATGTGAGTTTGCGTGCATGCTATGCGTAGGCTGAATTACAATCGTGTCAAGACAAATCAGATTGGCCAATACACACTGAAGATAAATTAAATAATTTTAAAATTACTAAAATTATCCCTCTCTGCCGAACAGAATGTTGCAGCAGGCGAACAAATTAAAAATTAAATTCAGATTATTAATTTATCTGCATCGGGATGGAATCGTTCTAGAGAGAATCGGGATGCATCGAAGAATCAATAATTTTTCCCACCCCTAAATACTGCTCATTCTCAATCTTATTCTTGGTATTTTATAACAATTAATGATTTGCCTTTGGGTGAGGTATGTCAGAACACAAACCGGTCTCCGCAACGGGTTTAAAATGCTAATGACAGCCAGAAACCCATTGAAATCCCCGAGATCTAGGAGTTTAATCAGAGGAGCCTAAATGTTTTTGCAATTTGAGTCACTGCGCAAAGCCTAGAAATTATATTCAATGAAATATTGTATTCTAAAGTTTCTCTCATCTTAAACAGTGAAAGAACACAAATAACTCAAAACAAAATTAAGCATTACACCTACGCTTTCACACAAACTCATTGTGTGTGTGTGTGTGTGTGTGTGTGTGTGTGTGTGTGTGTGTGTGTGTGTGTGTGTGTGTGTGCATTTTATCCTTTAGATCGCAACATATAATAGCATTATCGGTTCCCAGGATCCAAATCTATATCCTCCCTCACCATCTTAACACACTGTAAAATCGGTTTACAGTGTGTACTTACATTCTCGCACATTACTTCCCCTGGGAATTTGCTAGCACCTGCATTTGAGCACTGGGTTTAAAGTTGAACCAAATGTAATGTATTGCGAAAGACCCCAAAACCATATTATGATTCTCAAAGATATCTATGTTTTCTTTAAGCCGGATGCTTTTAGGCAGTGAGACTGAAGATGCTGTGGTGCTGCTTTATTATTAAAGATTATGTCAAACCTGACCTAGGGTATTCTTGATGACAGAACTGTTTGGATGACATTTTGCTGACAATACTCTATACTGTTCTTTATCTAGGAAAACAGGGGGCTTGAAGAGGCAATCACATGATAGGAGGGAGAAATGTTGCTATCAGTTTATGCCAGATACATCAGTTGGCCTTTCACACATAAACTCTGGATGAACTCTGGAGAATCAGGTCCGGAGATGAGTTGCCCTTTCACACATGCAACACACAACAGGAGATGAGGCCGCGTCAGACGTGTTCACACATATTTGAGATGCTGCGTATACTTTAGCCGAGGGGTGACGCCTGGGGAGAGCGTGTAGGAGGCTGGACGTAACGCAGAGTTTACCCCAGGGAGCTGGTAGTGTGTGAACTCCATAGGGGCTGGCATTATATCGGTGCATGTGTGAAAGCGCTACAGGTCAACCTCAATTGTGTTCCCTCGCATTCGCTAATCCTTTCCTTTGCAGAACTGGGAGTATACGCTCACATAATATTCACACAATATTGCATTATTCACACACGCAGAGCCAATCTCTTTGAAGACTCCTTCACCCTGGCTCTGCTAGAACCCTGAGCTCTCCCTTACAAGCTCACCTAAGGACAAGTGGTCTCCTTGAAAATCAATCACCCTGACTCTGGCACTGCTCAAAATAAATGTCATCTGGATTTTTAAAACCGATAAAACCTCTCCCCAAAACATTTAGCTTTAAGGTTACAGCGTTAAATAAAAGCAACTGGTGTAATTAGGCAAGACAACATCTTAAAACGTCTACTTCCATTGTGCCATTAGCTGGTACATTCTTTACTGCCATAGGGTGGAAGCAATCGCCTGCATTCACTTTTTCCCCATTCTTGTTTCATAGCTAATAAACCCATTACAAATGTAGCATAAGGCTACTATGTGAACAGTTAACGTATTAAAAGACTAGGGATGAATTTTGACATTCATAAACTTGCCATATTCATGACTTTGTGTAAGTATGCTAGGCTAGGCCAATAAGCCGAAAATAATAATTAAATCAGCGTTATATATATATATGTGTATAATCGTTAGCCTCAAATGGGATGATTTAGAGTCTAGACAAGCACTTTCACCAGGAGATAGAGCGACGTAGCCAGGCCGCTTGAGAACAGCAACGATAAGACATGCTTTGTAAAAGGTTTTGGCCTGTTTGTAAGACCCTAGGTTAATTGTTGTCATCGTCTATGTTGAGATGTAGATCAGCCATGATTTCTGATAAAATGACCCCCCCTTGAGCTGTTGACACGTTCCTGAAATTGGTGATTAATAGATGGACATATATGGCTTATTACATTCAAAACAAGTGTTTAGCTGCTCTCATAGCTGTAACTTTGTTGGTCTAACCCAAGGAAGGATATACAAGCTGCCATATATGGGTAGATCTCTCCAATGGTACCAACAAAGTCCTTATTTTGATCCAGTGTTTAACCGGCACTGCGCATGCTCACGGAGGGAGATACCACAGTTTTATTCTGTGCAAAACAAGTCGCTGCCTTTGTGATAACTGTGAATACTGAATGCAGAGCAAGATTTCAATAAGTCGCAAGGTTTACGTTCATGATGGTGTGTATTTTTAACTGATTAAAAACAAATCTAAATCATTGTATGTTAAGGGTCATTCGAAGATTGTGCCTTTATTCTCCAACACATTTTTTTTTCCAACCATAATCTTATTCTACTCTGAATGTCTGCAATTTGTCTGCAATAAAAAAATGTAAACTAGCTCACCCGACATGATGGCGCTAGCTGATATTTAGGCGCCTACACTATCATAGGCTCATGCCTCGTGATCAAGCACATCCCAGTGATTGGCTGATGTCAGATCATATCTGTATCCTATAATGACAGCAGCAACAATAAAAATGACCCCAGATCAGTGGAAGTGGAAAAATGTTAATAAGTGTGAACAAAATGAAAGAAATGCTAATAATGAGAGACATATTTTGAGAATGTAATGATATGAACACAGTCACCGTTTCATAAAACATTGATTTACTGCTCTATCGGAACCCTGAAGGATTCTTCAAGCGTTTATCCCATACATTTTCATCTGCGGCACTGCATAGCATCGCACTACATGTCATGCCTGCACATGTATGTGTCTGTTTACAAAACACACACACACACACACCACAACTAATCTAGTTAATGTTGAAAAATGTCATTTTGTTTTATCTACAACAATATTGCAAGGAAGCCTTGCTCCAGGGTTAATTGTTGCCAGAGCACAACAAGGGCAGTGTACTCCACATATTGCCAGACTAGTGGGACAATTACAATGGTCCCATTACATTGAAGATAGAGAGAGCGACCGTCAACGTAGCTACAGGCACTTTGTTGAAGAGAGAGAGCGGAAGAGAGAGAGATAAAAGAAAGAGAGAGAGCGAGAGAGAGAGAGATGTAGGGCTACTGCGAAGATGAAAAGAATGAGAAGGACTCAGTATTCATGGAGAGTAATCAGCCATCTCCCTCTTTATCGGTCTCTATCCCTCAACCAAATGTGTCTTCAATGCCTTATGCACTCATATCTGACAGAGACAGGCGGCTACACACATACACACACTTTGATATACAGGCAGAGATGCATTTAGGGAGACCTCACAATTTGGTGATACATGCCTATAGGTGCAGATTCACGCGCGTGTGTGCATACACACACCACACAAAATATCAAGTGCATTTCTAGTGCAGACTTTCCACCCCTCTTTCTCTCATTAAAATACAACATTCTTTGTTTTTCTCGCTGAATTGCCTCTTTCTAAGCGGCCATACCAAAACTGTATGTCAGGACCTAGCACAAATAGGCTCCTTTGGCCCGAGATGGACCTTAAGAATGCTCTGCACAACAATATGCAACTTTGTGGCATTAAGCCTCATCTGAGAGGATGAAATATTGGCTTGAAAGTAGAGAGCCACCACTGGTACTCCAACAGACTCACGCTTAAGACACCCTCAGGGCAGAAGGCTCTGTTTAATGTGTATCGACTCGACAATATCCTTTTATTAAGCCAGGGAGAATTGCTAAATTACTTTAAGATAATGACGAAAGGCCAGCCAATGATTAGTGGACAAAAGCTAACATATCATCATAATATAGGCATTACCAGTTACATTTGTATATGCCTTTCTCTTCTTCAAACCAGCTGGTCTACAAAATAGGCCATATTTAATTGAAGCAAGGAAAATGTTTTTTTCTACCAAAGACGTTAATCCCTGAGAGTCATCTCCTCAGCATGTAAACTGAAGCAACAGCCATAGTATAGAATGAGCTGGATGAACTTATTTATAACGCACACACAATAAAGTTTTGGTCGGTGAAGTCAGTAAGTTGGTCACAGATGCTTACTGCTCAATGTGTTTGACTCCCATTGCCTAAACCATCAGTGACCTACTTAGTGACACTGCCAGATACACACTTGTGTATGTGCCATGAGGGGAAACACTATCACTCACATCCTTGAACCTATGATGAGCAAGTGTGACATGGGCAAGTAGAGTCTATAGATTACCATATGAAAGGCTAGATAATGGCTTGATGGTGTTATTGCTCTAACAGGGCAAAAGTGCTTAAGGGAGGTTATCAACGTGAATGCATATCTCGATAATAGGTAATACAATTGAAATTGGTTTACGCATCGTGAAGGCAGAGAATCCCGCAAAGCCCGTCTTAACAGTTGTAGCCTTGTTAGGGGCTTTTGTTGCTTGGTTTCTTATTAAAATGGTTGGTTTAATGTTATTCTTATTCACTAAATACGATTAGTCGGCGAAAATCCTTAAGAGTCTCATACGTGTGAGTGTTATCTTTTAACCATCACATCTCATAATGGGATTATACATGGGAAAATGTAATATTCATATTTCAAAGGAAGCGGTTGCTATGCATAACGCCACATATTCCCTTTGCGTTATGGGGAAAGCCAATAGCCTCCTTATATCAATTCATATGGAGCATGCACGGCACTCCGACGCGTCCAGTTCCATACTTTGTATCCTTTGAAGTAACTAACCATACTTGATTAATTTTAATTCGGGAATAACTATTCAGCACCCATCCCTAGGCTTACTGATGACATCTATTATCAAATAGCATTACTTTCACGCATGGTGCTAAGCTCGTCTTAATTATGCAATTAATGCAACGACTTAAATTGCTTCTATTTCAAAGACGTGAACGCACGCGAGTAACATAGCGAGCTCCATATCCAACTGAGTGCGTAGTGTACAAACACACATGCACATCTTTGTGTCCTTAGTTTACACCAAAATAAAACTTTTCTTCGATACGAACATGCAAAATTGCAACACATATGGACATACATCCGACATAAGGACTGCAATGGTTCTCCATCTGAGGACAGGCGGTCCATCAGTGTTAAGTTGGGCGTCACACCCCCAGCCTGCTCTAGTCACAACAAGCAACGAGACCAGGGAGGGAATCTTCTCCCAAAAACAGCCAATGGTAAACATACAGGCCATAAAACGACACTAGCTACATCCAACAGTGACAGATGTATTCAGTCACTTCGCTCAATTACAACTTCTATAACTTATACGATTCGAAGTATCGCCTCAAAACTCCGTTCCCTCTAGTAAAAGGTGTATCGTGGATCAGTTATTGTCATATCCCCAAAATACACTTTAAAATACTTACCATCCTCCTTCTCGTCGTACACGGGTCTTTTTGAGGAGCTATTCGCGCCCATCCTCTTCTTCCACTTGCCCCAGTGAAACATTGAGACGCGAGCTCAGATTGCATTCCTCGCTCCTTGAAAACTACACTTCTGTCTCGGACACGCGGATCAATTCATAACACACTCCTGGTGCCCATTATGTCTTGCATTTAATCCCTGCCGACTAGATTTTTCACACACAGACACACACTTGAATAGACTGCACTGCAAAGTGAACGCTGAATTAATTGATGTTGCTCGGGGAATGGCTCGTTTTGGCGTTATGCTTTGCTGTCTTCAGTGTCCAGTCAGCCACAGTGAATTGTGTTCTCCAGCCTTGCGAGTGTGCCAGTTGTTGGCCAGTAAGACTGTGGTCGAGACGACGTAGCAGCTTGTGTTGTCGTGCTTGTCAAGATCCAGGAACAGCCTCTCGGACTCGCTTACCTCAGACTGTAGGTGTAGCCGCCTACTAGAGGAAGTAGTGCTGCTCAGCCTGAGTGTAGCCTGTTACCTCAGTGGATTCAGACATTCAGCGAATCTAATTAGAAGATGGGTGGGTGGTGCCAGATCATTGATGGAAAAGGGGTTAACACTTTAACTCCCTGGCTGTAAAGACAAAATCGCTTATTATTGCAGATTTTTTTCATTTTGGAATCAATTATTATTATAAAATATTGATAACTATAGTAGCCAGTTTACAGTCATTATTGTTCTTATATAATTACCTGTATAACATTATTATTGTTAATATATGTAGATTAGAATATATATTTGTATACAATATTGTCAGAGATCATAAGACAATATATTAGCTTTTAATTTACATTGTTTCTAATGTAACTGTAGACGGTAATTTTCAATTTGCGCCGCGACTGACTGCTGACAGCTGCCGTAGTTATTGTTGCTGTCGTTACTATGGTTTCTAATTTGTTGGAACGATTTCCCTCTGACGAGAGCGTTTCGTAATCGAGATTATATTCACTTGTATAACGTATATATCTTTATCTGCTGTAGTAATCAATTTAGAGCGGTGAGTAAGGTTGATCCAGGTTGATCAAAAGTAAGGATAGCTGTGTACTGTTCGCGTTTTAGTGACAGCTAGCAGATAGTGTGTGTGTACTGGTGTAATGCTAGTTATGCTACGATCCGGTTAAATCATTCTGTTCTGGTCAATGCAATGAGTGTTGTTGAAGAATTATAAATTACAAATTATATCACGTTTGTGCTTGCGTGTAAAATAATTTGATTGATGAATGAAGCCGTCATTTAAATAAATTCAAAGAAAGTTTAGTAATGATAGTGTTTTAATGGTTAAACTGTTTCCTAGAATGGACTCCACAGTGCAAGAGCACATTCCAGACCTGCAGCTGAGTCGTGATTATGGGAACACACTGGAGACCCTTCAGCCACCCGTGCTAACCGACAATGCCAACACAGAGCACTCTCCACATGTTGAATCCCAGACATTGTTTCTAAGCAGAAGGAAGTTGAACGAAATCCCTGAAACTATTCTAAGACATAGATCACTAAAGGTCGGTTTGGATTTCACTGTAGACCCATCAACACACACACCATACCTCAACTATACCTTCTACAAATTACTTTTTTGTCTTTCAAAAATATTTTACCCACTTTGGCAAATTAGTTGTAACTCATTTGCCTATTTCTTTTAGGAGTTATATCTTGAGGGCAACAAGTTAATCAATCTTCCAGATTCAATGTTTGTACGTTTACCCCACCTGGTGTGGTTGGACCTCAGAAATAACCTAATTGGATCACTTCCAGCTGGAATAGGCTCTCACAGGTATTGATTGAAGTGCCTTTCATGAGGATCCTGTATGTTATCAAAGATTTCTGTGGCGCAGAGATACATTTATACAAGCATTTAACAGCATCCGCTCCCTGGGAGTACAGCAGTTTCAAACCCCTAACTGATAATAGTAGATTGTAATTGCTCATGAATTTGCTACTTTGTTTCCTCAGGTATCTGAAAACACTGCTGCTGGAGGGAAATCCTATCTCAGAGCTTCCCCCAGAGCTTGGTGAGCCAAGCTCTGTCCCTTCTGCCAGTGTGTAGTCTGTTGTAGTCCGAGTTGTATCCTCTGCCTGTGAAACTAGCCAATGTGTGACCGCTCCTTCACGCTAAACACCCAATTAATTTGATCAATGACACTGTTGTAATACCCCTCAGCAAAATATGAATACATTTTGTCAGGCCTTTACCTTTACACAGGATAAGGATTCAGTCTAAAATGTATGCTAAATTAATTTCACAATATGGTCCAACTGAACATGTTAAAATCAGCAGAACACTTATTCAAAATAAGATACAGTTCTTTAAACTCTGATCAAAGATATTAAGATGTCTTGGAGGAACAGAAAACTATTAAGACTTCTAAGCTATGAAGCTATAGATTGTGGTAACTTTATATATAAAGAAGACCCTATGTGATTTATCCTTCCCTCTTCCTAGGTAATGTTCTTTCCCTCAAAGGCCTGAACCTGAGAAATTGCCCCATCCGCTCCCCCCCTAAGGACATTGTGCACCAGGGGCTGGAGTGTATCCTCCAGTACCTGAGGAGCGCCATGGCCGAGCGCCCGGTCAGTGTCCAGAGGTCTCATCCAGGTGAGAACTGTCACCGGACATTCGTCTAACCGACAACAGGGAGATCATTATGCCAATGGTCCCCTGCATTTCTCTCAGCCATCTGTGCCTCGTTTTCTTTCAAAAAAAAAAAGGAGAAAGAAAAACGAAAATAGCTCTCTGCCCTGCTTCCACTCGAGTGGTGTGACTTCTGTTCCCTAGGAGACGACGCCCAGCAGTCGGCTGACCCCACCAACCCCTTTCCCTGCCCCTCCACGCCTCACCTCCCCATCCAGAACTCCCTGCTTTACAGATCTGGAATCATTTTAGCCGCATAAAAAAAAAAATCGATAAGCTCTGGGCTTCGCTTGGCCGTGTTTCCATCATTAAGCTTTGTCTACAGCTAATCATCCCTAGGAGCAAAGACAAGCGCCTCAATCCAGTTCTTTATCCCTCTGTCTACAAGGTTATTAACAGCGAAAGGTCTCTGTGTCTCCGGGGCCAGATATATATCAAATTTCATGGGATACTGTGTTTTTGTTACCGATCATCGAGATGATTTGATTTTCTTTGAAGCTCGCCGACTTCTTTCAGTAATGGGCTTATCTAAGATTTGCCGCCTTCAGCTGCTTATTACAATGTCAAATCTCCATTATCAGAAAGTATTTAGGTCCATAGTGTCATGGGGCATTAGCCTGCTTATTAAAATAGTCCACATCCAAATTCAGCCATCTGGGAAATTGTTGTTGTGTGAAACTGTGAATTTTTACCATCACTTTCAGTTAGTCATTTCAACGCCTATCTGCAGTAGTATAAACATTCATATTTTCCACCAGCCACCATGTCATATTGTAATTGTTGTTGCTTCCTTCCTGTTGTTGCTTGGTTCATTTCCTTAAATAATGACAACAATTGAAGCCACTGATAAGGATATATATATTTTTGTCTTCACAATTTTTGATTTCTTAATATCCGCTCACAACAATATAGTTGAATGCAGTTAAGCACCAAACAACGGGCTGGAATATTGATCCTGATAGTTTCCAATAAGACGTGTGGCCGCTGGTCTCCTCGGCAAGCCTCCCAAAGTATTCTCATCAGTGTAAGCAGGGTCTTGGAGCATTGATGAGTTATAGAAATAGAAAAATATGGATTTAGCCACTATAAAGCCCTGTGTGTAAATGTCAAACCAGCAGCAGATTACCAGGGTGCAGCAGTAGGGTTGCTGGTAAAAACATCAGCTCCTGCTGGAATGTCGATGTCTCAGGTGTTAGCAAGAGATTTGCGAAATTTGTCTGATGTTTGCATGAGTGGGTGAGAGTAGCCACTTTTAAAGTATAGAAGTTAGAAACATTGTTTAACACCATTTGATTGGTTGATTTACGCAGACGGGCCCCCCGTGGAGAAGCTCCGGCTGTCAGCGCTGGTGAGGTCGAGTTTGGAGTCGTGTGGCGAAGACGAAGAGGAGGAGGAAGAGCAGGAGCTTCAGAGGTTCAAGGAGCTTAAGCACAAGATGATCCTGCTGGACAGTGCTGAGCTTGGCTCCAGCTCCCCCAGTACCACACGGTCGCAAGGAAGCCTGCCAGTTGTCAAGAGGTATACTGACGGCACTGTAGCTTAAAGGGTACGTTAGTTTGGGTTTGAACAGAGATCTTCACTGATCAAAGTTTAAAGATGCGCCATAGGGGAGTGCGTGCTGTGTTGGGCCTTGGGGGAAGAAATAACAGTAAACAACGTTTTTAATAGTATTTCGCTGGGAAAGCAGCCAAGTTAAAATACAAACATGTCAAACTGTTACGGCAGAATGCTTTGGAGGACAATTAAAATGTTGGCTATTTTCAAACTGTACTTCGGAAAGAAATAAGCTGCATTTTCACAACTCTGTGAGTTTGACAGCCAGTTTGGGAGGTCGGGAAAAAGGAAAACGGCAGCGGAGGAAGAACTGAAGGAAAAGCAAGAGCTTCTTGAACAGAAGAAAAAGTAAGTGAGATTCTGCAGCCTCCAGTCGGAGGCTTTTAGAAACAGAATATAACCTATTGATTGCACACCTGCCATTTAGATGGTTGAACTACATGAAAAAAATAAAACAGCTTTGAGTGCCCTGTTATCCCTTTTCATCTTGGAAGAGCAGGTTGTGTCCATTTGTATATGATTAGGATTGTATATGATTGGAGCTGTAGGATTTTTTTCTTTGTGCTTTGGACAGTACTCCAACATGTGTCAGAATTGACTCGTCCTTGTGGAATGTAATTTTTTTTTTTGAAGAAGCAATTTAGTCCTTGGCTGTGATTTTCAGTCGTGTTTTTGACCTTTTGGAAGTCATTTTTTCTAACCTTCTAAAAGGACAATGTTCAGTCGTCACAAAAAACATAATATCAAAGCTGCCCTAGATCCCCAGGGATATAATGAACCTTTAATCGAACTAGATAATTAGCTGTATCAAGGTTTGCAATTAAAAAAAACAGGAACCCAATTCAATGTTTCCCCTTGCTGACCATGATTGGGAACCAGTCTAGTTTGGGGAAAATTATTACTTATATTCAAAGTTATTTGGCCATCAAATCTAAAGCCTACTAGTCCGCAGCCCGCACCACCCCCGGTTAAAGATTAATCCCTGAGGTATGTTTTGAAGAGTCGATAACAACCTTCCCTCCCCCTGCCACTCCCATAGGGACCAGGAGCTTCTTCAGAAATGGCGCACTGACGCAAAGGTCATGCAGGCGCAGAAGGCAGCGAGGCTGGAGCAAGAGAGACGAGAGAACCAATTGAAAGAGGTTACAATGTTACTTTAGTTTGTAGGGAATTGGATAGGTCGTTTTCCGTTATCAATTGACTGTATCAATTGATTGATTCAATCTCATTAACTTGCCACCAGAGGGCGGCATAGCACCAGTTCTCTCCCAAAAGCTCTGAAACAAATAGGAATTACTAACAAAATATCTCTCTTTACCGCAGATTCTTATGATTTAGCCATTCATTTGGTTTAGGAGCGAGGGGTCAGATTACAAACATAAAGAGCTTCTTTCCTCCGGTGTAGGCATTGGAGAAGAAGCTCTCCAATAGTTCTCCCAACCCAACCCAACGGCAGCAGAGGGCCCCTGGGAGCCACAAAGAGCAGGAGGAGGCCAGGTCATTTGGAGTGATTGAAGATGGGATGTGGTGCTTTGGGTTTAAGTACAATAAGTGCCATGTGTAGAGTACATTATGTTCCAGCAATAAGCACACCTAATAATCTGCTTTGTTAGTGAAACATAAAGACAACTCACTACATATATGCTAAAGAATTTAAGATTGATTTATAGGTTCCAGAGAAAAATGCCTGTAGGCAATTAAATACAATTTTCATCAATGCCACACTTCAACTCAAATGGTGTCTGTACATAAGGAGAGCTAGAGACACCTAGTGGAACGACAAGGAGTATACAACCCCAAAGTATTTTCTTTGTTCTTCTTCACCCATTTTTTACCACTGAAAATGACAGATTTTTGGGCATATACAGCTGGATGGTGCCTATTACTTATCTTTACTTCCTTAAAGCGATACGTAGCCACTGATTGTCGTTCATTTGGCTGCCATTTAGCCCAAAGTGGCCTAACATGTACCCAGTCTAACCATCGCCCATGTGTACGCATGATGGCAACATGGAAAAGTTTATCTAACAACGTTACTGAATGATACTGTAAGAGTCTAAAAATAAACCTTTTGACCTTTGATCTGTGATGAACTGGTAGAGCGGCCCGGGACCGTGAGCTGGAGCAAAGGATTCGCAAGCAAATGCAGATGATGCAGGAGAGACGTGGGAAACCCAAAGGAACAGTAAAAGAAGAGAAGGCCAATGCGGAAAAAGATATGAGAGAGGTCTGTTGTAAAAAAAATAAATAAATGAGACCTGACAGAAGAAATCACGGACACGAAAAAAAGGCTTTTAAGACACACTTGCCCCCAAAATAACAACCTTCAACACTGAATCCAGTTGTTTTTTTATCGGCAGACGCTGAAGCTGCAAGCTGAGCTCCTGAAAAGGAAACAAGATCGAGAGAAAGAATACCGATTCACTGCCTTCACTGGAGACATTTAACCAGCTTGTCCCAATAACTAAAACATTTTGGAACACTTTGTGGTTTGGGTTGTTTGTATGTTTTCTTACTTGTACATCTGTGACATATATACAATAAATAATAATTACATAAACTACATACATTGTGTTATTTCCACATTTCTAGCTATCTATCTCATTATACTCATCTATAGATTAGGTTCAAGGTTTATTTGACAATTGTTAAAACCCAAGACTTTCAGAAATCTTCAACATGTCTGAATCAAACAACAGTTAATACCAATGCATTACACATTACTGTCCATTAGGTAATCAAATAGGATGTTGTTCATTTTGTGGTTGTTGTTGTTTTTGTGATGTATAACATACATAAGCTCATTCATGAGATAACAAGTTTATGTATAAACAGAATCTAACTGTATAGCAATGTATTCCATCAAGGTGAAACCCATCGTGAGATAAAATGGTAAAGCTGTCTTTACATGGAAAGTTGGGATTAAATGTATAATTTATTTGCCGTTTCAAGTAAAACAGAAGGGAAGGCCTTATCTTGAGAAGATTTTGCTTCTCTGCGTGATGTCACCAGTAGCAGAACTGTTGTAATTGACTTGGAGGGGGTGATGGCGTCATTTCATGCCCCGGTGTAGCCTCCCGTGCTCGGAAAGAGAGGGGAGTAGGATATTAGGCCGACGTGATCGTGGCTCCCTTGGCCGGGATCAAGCACCGCCAAGCCGGACAACTCACCCGGGAAATATGGAGGCTGCGGCCGAGGAGCTGCGGGCCGGCTCTCGGCTACCTGTCACTATCGATCATGTTATTAACGATACACTGGTCGTGACGTTAACCTTTCGAGAAAGAAGCTACACAGGGATATTACTCGACTCCAACAAAAAGTGAGTGGTATATCTTCAATTTGAACATTATGGTGTAAAATAATTGGCTAACCTTAGCTTATAGCTAATCTACCTCGAATGCTATCATATCCAAGCTAGCTTGTTAGCCTACTGGGCCTTGTTACAAAAGACATGGATGTATTGTAACTGGCATAGCAGCTATGTTACTAGCTGCTATGAGGCTAATACAAAGCCTTTTATGATTTTTAGATGCACTGTTCCTATAAAGAGGTTATATTTGATCTATCCTTGTAGCCCATCAAACATATCAATATATTTTCTAACTAACTTGCACAATTATAGCTGATGTCAAGGGGTTAATCTATAGCTCATTGTTAGCTCTAATAAATCTCAAACAAGCTACAACGTATCCAGACATTGGTTTTGGATACTTGGATATTTGGACACTTACTCTTTTGTTAAAATGTGTATTGTGTAATTGGTATTCATCTTGAAGTCACCTGCCTTCCTAACTTGTGTTTCAATACACATCCCTTTTTGATTTAAGCTACATTGAAAAGAGCCCCCCTTACCCAACACACATTCTGGCAATATAAACAATGGAAGAGGACAAATCGAAGCATGCAAACATATTAGATTTGGTGATGGGGTTTTAATAGATCGTATGGATGTTACTAGGAATCAGAAGGGCCCCTTGCAAAAGGTTGCTTCTGCTGGCAAGAAAGCATAAGCATGTTCAAGTCTGAAAGCCACAAAATATAGAGAGAGATGTATTGTTTTAGATGTGTGTCCTGTTGTACATATCTATTCACACTGACAGCATATGTATAGATATAGATATAAGCACATGTTCTTACTTGTGTTCAGAGTAACTTTATCAGAATCTTAACAGCTTTCCCCATTTTATAGTATGCCTTAGTGATATTCTTTAGAACAAATACATATTAATGTATGCATTTAAAACATTTGCTTATTCAATAACTTTACTTTGGCTAAATCAAATCAGGCCTTATCTGTGATTTTCTTTAGTTTTTAATCATGGAAATAGATTTGATTTCATTGTCACAGGTAATATCCGCCTTCCTGCCCATCCTTTTAGTTATATCTAGAAGCTAGTTATTGTTTGCACTGTGTAAAATAGCAACTGTTTATTGTGTCATGGTTGGTGAAGTGCCATGTCCTTGTGCTGCTCTTAGGACTGTCTGTACTCTGTCAGGAACAGCACTGTTTCTTTCCTGTCGCTCACTGTACCCACTGACTGTTGGCTAGTATATCCCTGCTGTATGAAACACATTGGAATATACCAAAGGGATCATCCATGACTTATTGAGATCTGCCTGCCAGTTTTGTGTCTTGGGAGAGTTAACCTAACTAGCATCCCAACTGTACCCTAATTAATAATTGCACTTCCCATGTGCCCTGACGTTGATGTGAAAACAGACAGAAATCTCTTGGCTCTTCTCCTTTATCATTGAATCCCAAGTGATTCCTGAGATTGTTTTTGTTCACTGTGATGTTGGTGAGGTGGGGGCTTTTGGGCTTCCTGTAGTCTCTTTGTCTGCAGTCTCTAGACTAGGCAGCACAGCCATGTTGCTGCTGCTCTGCCAGCCTCTCCCTAAAAGGCTCCTTAGAGGCCGGGCCTTCCCTGAACACGTCTACAGGTCTCCAACAGTAGTAGAGAACATGAGAATGTACTTAGACTAAGACATACAGGGAGTTTTTATGTGGTTGTAGTTCTAGACAGCAACAGGGAATGCAACCGTCTGCCTTCTTGTGCTTCCACGTCCCAACCCCCACATTTTTAGCACATTTAGCATACAGGTGATAGAAAGCGGTGCCTAGTTGGAATAATAGGAAACAGCAAAGCAGGGCTCTTTAGTCAGTATGTCAGAGGTATATTTAAAGTTAAACACTGCTCACTTATATTGCTTGTTAAATGTTTTACTTATGCCATTGTTTAATCTGAACCGTTGGAAGTTTGCCTCAACCAACCTAGTCAGGGTCAAATTGAAGGCATGCATGAGTTACAGCTCTAGGGGAGGAAATGGCATAACCAAAGAACTTAGAATGTCATGTGCCACTAGACATTTGTGTGTGTCTCCATATTGTTTGTATGATTTTCATTTAATTTCCCTAACAAAGGGTCCCCTGAAGCACCTTTGTCATTCAACCCATCTTGTTTTCATCCTAGGACCGGGCTGTTTTGTCTACCGGACGTCACCGGGCGTCTAGCGGATCTCACAACCAAACCAGACATATTCAAGTTGGGTTGTGAAATCCCTCAAGTTCTGAGTGAGGACCCCGTATTGATCGATCCGATCGAGGCGTTACTCATGCCAAAGGACGAAAACACACTTCCTGAGGACGATGCAGCCAGCATACCAGCCCCGTGCCCTGTGCCCACGCCGGTACTGGCTGGAAAGACTCCTTACCCTCCTTATTTTGAAGGAGCCCCTTTCCCGCAGCCCCTGTGGGTGCGCCACAGCTACAGCCAATGGGTGCCCCAGCCTCCCCCGAGATCGATCAAGAGGAAGAAGAGGCGGACCCGAGAGCCCGGCCGCATGACCATGAGCACGATACGTCTACGGCCGCGTCAGGTGCTGTGCGAGAAGTGTAAAAACACGCTGAACAGTGACGAGGACAGCAAGGACGGCACCGGCAGCAGTACCAAGGGCTCCAGGAAGGAAAACACTCTGCAGAGCGACGACGACGGCAGGGAGCCCCCCACCAAGATGGTGAGGAAAGAGGACACCGGCAAGGACGCAAAGAGACGAGAGAACGGGCCCGGCATCGACAACAGGCGCCTCAGGAGGGACAAGAGGGTGGAGGTAGACGTGGAGAAGGTTCCCGGTGTGGTCATCCCGCACAGCCCCGTCATCAAGATCTCGTACAGCACTCCACAGGGCAAGGGGGAGGTCATGAAGATCCCCTCGCGGGTCCACGGCTCGGTCAAGCCGTTCTGCCCGAAGCAGTTGGTGCACAACGGCCTCGGGGAGGACGTCAAGCCGGCCTCCGATCCCACCAGGGATCAGCGCCACATCCTGAACGCCACCAGGTCGGGCCTCACCGTGTCCATTCCCAAACTCAAACTCACCAGGCCCTACACCACCGTCGGCCCAGAGCACCTGCCCTCTCCAAAGATCCTCCTGAGGCACCCACCGAGGGAGGAGGACGAGAGCACGGTGGAGTACGAGGCGGAGCTCGTCGGGGGAAACCGGATGCACAGCCCACGGGCGCCTGCCCCCTGCCTCCCCGACTCTGAAGACTCCCGGGAGGACAAGAACTCTCTGGCGATCTGGTCGGGGAGTTCCGGAGAGGAGGCCGGACGGGGCCACGGCGACCTCACCCTCCTCATTAACTTCCGCAAGCGCAAGGCGGACTCGTCCAGCCTGTCCGTGTGCAGCAGCGACAGCCTGGACGAGTCCAAGTCCTTCAGCTCCGAGGGCACCTCGCCGGAGCTCTGCGACCTGGCGCCGGGCGAGGACCTGTCGGTGACCTCGTCCTCCGTGCCGTCGCTGGACGGCTGCAAGACGGTGCCGCCCATCACGGTGCGGCTGCACACCCGCAGCATGACCAAGTGCATCACGGAGGAGGGCCACGCCGTGGCGGTGGGGGACATTGTGTGGGGGAAGATCCACGGGTTCCCCTGGTGGCCGGCCCGGGTGCTCAACATCAGCGGCAGCCACAAGGCGGAGACGGCCAGCTGCGAGGCCAGGTGGCCCGAGGCCAAGGTGGCGTGGTTCGGCTCGCCCACCACCTCGCAGCTGTCCGTCGCCAAGCTTTCGCCGTTCAGGGAGCTCTTCCGGTCCCGGTTCAACCGCAAGAAGAAGGGCATGTACCGGAGAGCCATCCTGGAGGCGGCCAAGGCGGTGGGCCACGTGGACCAAGAGATCACATCACTGCTCTCCCACTGTGAAACGTAGGTAGGTCCACCACTGTTAGACCTCCTTCAGGCACTCGCTTTAGACAAATAGTCGTCCAGCTCCTAATGTCCTTGATTTTTATGCAGTGAAAATTGTGAATGTTAGTTTGACCAGGCGGAGATATTAAAGACCCACACAATTGAGACCATAATGTGCATCCGAGTAGGCTAGCAGCCTAGCACCATGTTTACGTCCTCACGTTTACCACGGCCAATCTGCAGACTCATAATGGTGTTTGCACAGGAGGCGTTTATTTGTCTCGATCTCATTCAGTGTTTACTGTTAACAGCTTTCAAAAGAAAGGGGCCTAGACATCAAAACGATCTATGAGCGTACATGCATGGCCATCCCCCCTAGTTAATGGAGAGAAACAGCCACCCTATATTGTGCTGTTTGCCTCCAGTAATTGGGGCACCAAATGGACACAGACTACGCTTCACTGCAGGCAATATGCAAGTCCTTGTGCGCAAGCTGTTATAAAAATGGATTCAAAATGAGTGTTCCTACTCATGGTTGTCATCCATTGAACATTATGAATTGGTATGCCAATCGCCTCAAATCAGTCAAAGGAAGTAATTGTTCTCTTGAGTATATGGTTATATGTTGAATAAATGACGGGGGGGGCATGGCTGCCTCATAAAGCAGCCTCAAGGTACATGAAAATGGGATAAATTGATTTCCACTGATTACACTTGTGTATTATTATATATGACCTATATTCAATAGTTTCATGTACGCACTAAAGAGATTAGCTTTTATTACTATAGTTAATCAATTATATTAAGAGAACAGTCAAACACACTGGTATAACTTAAATCTAGCTTGGTATAATTGCCAAGTGGTTTAACCAAAAATGTTTCGCTGTGTATTTAAAAATATACATCTGGCAGCCCTTTCTGATAAGGCTGTGGTTGTTTACCCGGCATGCCAGTATTGGGCAAACTGCCAGTCCTGAAAACACGCCGAAAGGTTAAAAATGTTTGGGAATGTTACGAGATCCAGAAAGGCAACTCCCATGCTCTGTTTACTCTGGTCTCCAACACAGGTGACGCACATATTTGTGTGTGTGTGTGTGTGTGTGTGTGTGTGTGTGTGTGTGTGTGTGTGTGTGTGTGTGTGTGTGTGTGTGTGTGTGTGTGTGTGTGTGTGTGTGTGTGTGTGTGTGTGTGTGTGTGTGTGTGTGTGTGTGTGTGTGTGGTTGATCTGCCATATTTGTAGGGGGTTACGAGGCGGTGGATTGTAAAGTGTAGTTGTTGAGCTCCTAGACGGGTCCTAAATCAACCTTGCGTGACATGGCGCCCCACGGTCAGGCCTTGGTCAATTGCAGCTTCAACGCCCCAATATGGGAAGTATGACCCGGTGTGCTTTATGACATGATTGGGTTTCTCCTTTCTCTGCAGGGGCTAGGAGCAGAGGATCTGTCTCTTGAGGTTTTCCTGAACTCTGTCATCAAAACCCAGGAGGGTAGTGCGTGCCGTTGCCACGGCTACTATTTATAGGCCTTCCCTTTTTTTTCTCTTTTTTTCTCTTTTCCTTTTTTTTCTCCCACCAAGCTGGAAGAAAATGGCCACCAAGGTGGAGCGTTGTTGAGACTGAATACGGGAGCAAAGAGGACCGGTCGGAGGCCCGCTGCTCTTCTCTGAACTATTCCACTTTTTTTTTCTATGTTCTAGAGTTAAGAGGAATAGCGACACTACAAGAACATGAATGTATTTATTACTTGTTTATTATCATTGTTGTTATTGTTATTATTATTATTATTATTATTATTATTACTACTACTACCATCCATTAGTTCCACCATTCTTCCATGGTCATAAACAGAACCTATGAGTTGCTGCTGCTGCTGTCCCAAACCATCCTGAACAATCGCCGTGTCCGACTCAAGTCCAAAGTCCGAAAGAAAGACGCAAACACAGTCCGATGTGCTAGGCTAATGTTGCCTGAAATTGCAGTTCTCTGGACCATAGACACCCTATCCCCTCACCCAAGGACTGTTGAGGTAGGCTACAATACATTAACAAAGGAAAGGTCTTGGTGAGATCCAGTTTGCAAACGGCCAACGTTTCCACCCCAGCCTCCTCCTGTCCTCTGGGTGTGTCTCTCAGACGGTATTAGTGATATCATGTTTGTGATGTGTTTTAAAGGGGCGATACCAGTGCCCAAGGTCAACAGCAGGTTCCTCTGTGCCCTCCTCCACTCCTTCCCATCCATCCCCCCCCCTTCACACCTTTTTTGTTTTATATAAAGTTTATTTTCTGCACCACTTAAATTATTGAATGCATCATGTCGAGAACAAAGCACTTTATCTGTACCATGGTGGCCTGCTGTGAGCTCTGTGTCACTGACACTAGCGTAATATACAGCCCTGGTAGACATGTGGGGTGGGGTGGGTTAGGGTGGGGGGTCGGCTAACTATGTATGGCCTTGAAGATAATCCGTTTTTTGTTTTTTAAGGCATTGTTTTGAATAATGGGATAGTAGATCGTAGACCAGACAACTGTTGGCGGTTGGTTGTGTACACTGTATTCTAGACTTGGGTGGCATGTCTCTCCTTCTTGTGTCTCCCGTCTGTCTGTCTGTCTGACACACACACACACACACACACGTACACACACACACACACACACGTACACACACACACGCGCACACACACACACACACACACACACACGTACACACACACACGTGCACACACACACACACACACACGTACACCCACACTACAAAATCCTCCAAGTAAATTTTCTCAGTGCTGTTGGGAGATTGAAACTCGGGACAGGCAATGTGTCACAGCCCCCTATGCATCCCCCGTTAAAAGTTTTAGATGAATGCCTATAGGACAACATGTTGTTGTGGAATACTGTGAATTCAACTGCCTAGCGTGCAGAGCGAGGGCGAGAGAGAGAGATGTATTGGTCGGGGGGGGATGTGCTCGATACTGGCTTATTTCCGCCTGTACTTATTGAGCCCCTGCAAGGGGTAAGACTGCAAAGGCTGTCCTTCGGTGACCTTTGGCTTAAAAGCAACAGTCATGGAACTGATGAGTGGCGGGGGAGGGGTGGTGAGTGGATGACTGGTTGAGGCAGAGAGCAGGGCCGGTCCTAGCACAGCCCTCACAATGCAGTCTGGCTTTCAGAAGTACAAGGAAAAACTGAATATTGCACACAATCAGCCAGCCTTCCTACTTTATTTCTGTTGGCCCTTTACGCCCCGCCTCCCGAGATAATTCTATTTTGGATTTTTTTATTTTTTTTAAGCAAGTGGAGATGGGGACGAGATGTGTGAACGCTAGCTGACTGACCGTCCTGTGGTGCTGTTCCAGTGGCTTGGCTAGCTAGGTTTTTTTCCCAGGGCTGCCCATTGCCTCAGGGGGCCTCGCCCCCCATCCCTCTCCTCCTTGCACCCTTAACCCGTTATCCCTCTTACGGTATGATAGAGAGGCAAAACGGTCATCAGGATATTCACGTGTGTGAGCTACATGGCCGTTTAACATTGCCGCCGTTGGGTCAATGCTATTGGCCATTCTGAGTTGTTTCGTTGTCGTTTTTTTTTTTACATGTACTGTACATAGAAAATAAAATATACAAGCAATACCTGTGCGGTTCTCTTTCCATTTTATTTCAGTTTGTCAGTTATGTTTGGGTTAATAAAAGTCGGTTCAAACCTTTTCTTAGGTTGTCCCACTCGTTGTACATTTTTTTTATCTGAGCCTTTTGTTTCTGCTTCATATTGTTTGTATTTTGGAAACACTTTCTAGTTCCCTTGGCCTTTTGTTGTCCAAAATTTGTAGGAGAAATTTATTTAACCAATGTCTCCGTCAATGCATCCGTTTGAATTATCTATTAAACGGTCTCCAAACTCTTATCAAGGTAGAATGACTTGACAGTTTCCTTATCACTGCTGTTACTCAGACGTTTTAATGCTAGATACAGCTCCTCGAGTACATTTCAGATGGTAACTGAATCATGTTGACCCCATTGGTTCCTCTGGTCACATGCTTCTCTTTTCCTCTTATCACACTACCTCAGGTTGGCTAACCGCTTGAACACATCTTTGTTTGGTAGACTGGTTTCTGTCGCAGAAAGGTTTTCCCTGAGGGAAAAACAAATACCCAGGATTTAAAATTTAATTCAGATCTCCATTAGCCAACACAGAAACGTGGGCAACTCTTCCTGTGGTCCAGACGCAAAGAAAATAAGCATATCAAACATTGTTTACATGGAATATGAGCAATACAAGTTATAAAAACAAAAAACACTGAACAAAGAAAAATGGCAACAAACAAAGAGAAAAACCAACAAATAGTTGAAAACCATTAAAACCAAAACATCTCATCTTACACGTTTGAAGATGCAACTGATATCATCTTACAAGTTGAAGAGTTGAGACTTGGGTCACCCGATGTGAACTGTAATTGTTTATCAGCTCTGAAAAGAAAAGTGCGAAGGTTGTAGTATCCTCCAGCGTCTTATTTCCCATAATGTATATACCGGTAATAACTCTGTTGGAAGAACAGAGTTATTCTGCTTCCTTAATATAGGCTATTTTAGGGGTTACGAGTATACAAGGTCTGTACTTTTGGAAGCATTATTTTGCTATCTATTTAATCACAGTTCTTTGGTATTTATGGTTGATCCCCTTTCAGAATTAGAATAAGGACGGTCAGTGTGTCTGTTACACAACTCTCCATTGGCCATTAAAGGTTCGCTGACCCCTCGGTCATCCTCTATCTCTGGATCAGATTATTATTTTTTTCTCAAGACTCTAGGCTCAATCCCCAAGGCCACAAATATTCACATTCAGAATTCCAACTAAAGATCCCAGAAAGAATGAATAACACACAAGCAAAAGTACAGGCGCTTCTGGGTGCAACAGGATTCTATCAAAGCACAGCGTTCTTTCCCCTTCAAGATGATTATTTTATTATTTGTGCCTCCATCTGCATTATCATTGGTTCGGTTTTTGTTGCTATTTTTGCTAGTCTGTTTCTTTCCACAGGCAGGATTTTGCAATCTGAGCCACACACACGCACAAACACGCACGCATGGACGCACACATCTACACACACACACACACACACACACACACACACACACACACACACACACACACACAAAACTTGCAGGTGTGTTTGGAGGGAGGAATTCTGCTTACTTGAATCTTTCTGTGAGCCAAAGGGATTCAAGCTTCACACACGTTCTCACACACCACATAGCACTCAAGCACACTCTTTCTTATTTAATCATACTTTTGAAACAAAGAAACTGTGTTTGGCCGAAGACCTGGCAACAGGATAGCAATGTGCACTGGGGAACGATTGGTCTCGCTAGGGGTGATCTTCACTGAAGTGCAGCCAACATTCCCTGTCCACTATGGATACGGTGGTGCACACTTTCCCAAAAAATTAAAAGGTAGATCCCTATGCCTTTCCTGCTTCTTTTCCTTTTCCCTTTCCCCCATGAATGTTATTTTGAGGCATGTACTTCTGTAGTTCGGAAGGCTTCATAAAGTTTAACCTGAATGAGACAACATATGTTTAAAAAATATATACATTTAGAACATAGTGCCTTCCTAAAGCTATGTTATAAGAAGCTGCTCTAACGACAGCACTCTAACACAATAACACCTCAACTATGGTATGAGAAATCACATGGAACATGAACCTGTACTTAATAAACATTTATATTTCAAGAGCCTCATGAAGATTTCGTATGCCTGATTGTCCATGGGACCACTTCTATAACCGAGCAGGCTGCCTGAGAGTGGGATGAAGGTTCTCATCACCATACAGGTGGGAGTGCTCCATTAGCGCTAGTAGTAGTAAAATGGCTTTGGTCCTGGGGGGAAACACAGAATCTATAGTGAGGTTTAGATGTACAACTCCTTCCTCAGCATGTATAGACCAGCACCCGGACACCGATCAGTGCAGCACACTAAAACGACCCAACTGTGTTTATATCAAAACACAGCGCTCACAGTCACTCGTACACATAACATACACACAAACACGCACAGGCACTCCACTACACACGTTTCCCTGCCTTTCCTAATTCATAGAGAATCCCGCCCTCCTTCCACGTGAGCTCCCCCAGACGAGCATCTTTGCCCCCCTGGCCCAGCCCCCTGAAACCATATCCCATGGATAGAGGCAGGCACACGCACACACACTCGCCGACCCCCCCCCCCCCCCCCCCCCCCCCCCCTTGTGTATTGCGTCATTCCCTTCCCTTCACCTGCGGCCGTCAGCAAGAGTAGCGTGGATCAGTGGTGCACCAGTGGTGAACTACACACAAAAAAATAATAAAAGCAGTGTGCAATTACCGCTAATGATATGCCTCCACGCAAGCTGGGGCCATAATTAACTCTGGAGGCGGTGGTGAGCCCGGGTCCACGCAGGACGCTTGGCTGAAGGGGAACAGCAGCGTGCGCACGACCAGGGCTGAATTTAGCTCCTTGTTGGTGGGAGTGAACTAAGCCCCGGCCCTGGCTGACAACACGGCCGGCCCCGCCCCAGATTAGGCCCCGCCCCAGATTAGGCCCCTCTGGGTGGTCCTGCCACCGAGGTGTGACACGACGCAGGCCTTCGGGGAGCAGTCCCCCATCCGGGAGGAAGCTGTAACCCTGGGGAGGGGAGAGGAGGGGGGGGGGTGGGGGGGGGGGGTGGGGGAGGGCGTCATGACAATAGGTGGACTTGAGTCCGACTTGTGCTGTGTGTATCCGATATCATCTTTAGAGACAAGGGGAGTTCACGTTGGATGTGATAGCATTGTATTAATCCCGGTAAGGAAGCTCACGTGTCCTGGCTTATAGACGGTACGTAGACAGACAATGTTGTTGGCGGAATAGTGTAGATAGCGACAAGTATATTTAGCTGACAGACTCTGTTAAAGCCAGCCTTGTCTCTCTACCACGTGGAAATGCGGTTTCTCTAGAGTAAACAGCCTACTGCTGGGCGGGAAACCTTTTGAGTTTGGTGCTTATTCCACCTGTTACACTGGTTTCCTCAGCGTTTAAGGTGTTAGCGTTTAGGGAGTTTGGAAAAAAAAGAAGGCGAGGCCGTCTTGGCACTTGTCCATGCAACAAAGAACACTCTCTCACCGTGTCCTTCATGCGTGGTGAGTCACTTCGGTCTCTCGCCATCTCGGTATGTTTATTGTACCGGTTTGCTGATCAGGGCCAATTCATTGCAGGGTGTTATATTGATTGCTGCACTCTGATCCTTAACTGTATCCTAAACCCAATTTGCATTGGTGGCAGCTGGCATGCCTCTGCTATAAGCTCCCTTTTCTGCCTTTGATTCTTTGTTATGCAACAAGGAAAACAAGTTAATTTCACATGTCTGAAGCCCATCCACAAAAAAATAAACCCCTTTCTTCAGTTAAGCAGTGAGGAATTCAGTCAGCTCTCCTTGTTTCTCCTTCCTCCATCAAAGGCCCGCTGAGTGTATTTCTGCCACCGCTCGGGGCAAATCACATCAACAGCCATCTGCACATCCGCTGCCTGTGCGATGCTAAGCTATGATGTGCACTATGTAAGCTTGGTTATGTCAGTGGATGATTACCCAATCTTAAACTGCCATTCCTAATGTTGTGCTTCCAGGAAGGCAGAGTACAAGCATTCCCACGAATCTGGGTGTTGTCCTGACACGCCACGGACATCTCCACGGCTGTGGTCTCAGCCTCATGAGCAGGGTGAACATGGGAGCAGGGGTGGGGGGTGGGAGGTTAGAGACAGCAAACCACCGCTTTGAGGAGGACAGTGAACACAGCGGTGTAGGCATGTCTGCAGTTCATGCCGTTTCCACCACTCAGCTCTTCAGAGCGCGAGGTTTCAGAACGAGACTTCTCCTGGAGCGAGACTCGGTTAGACACAATAACAACGCGACCGAAAAAGGTTGTGTTTCTCTGAAGGGATCCTTTTTATCATCTCGTTTGACGCTTATAATAACATTCTGAGTAGGTCAGTGGCAAAAAAAAAGCACTTCAAGAGGACGTACATTGACTAGCTTTTGACCATAAGGGTAACACTGCAGCCACAAATATGCTGCAATGGCCAAAGCGCTCTTGCTCAATACTGAATACAAAAAAAGTATCCTCATTAGTCACCCTGGAATCAAAATAATAGGGAAATAGGGTTGAGAAAATCCCTAAATAAAGCTTTAAGTCAGCTCTCTGCCCCGCCTCCTGAGGGCCGCCACCCCCCTCCAGTCCGAGCCAGACGGCCAGGGGCCGCTCAATAGCAGCCGTCCAGGAGCCTGGACCGAGGGCCGGCCCCCTCTGGCCTCCCCCTGGAGCAGCTGTCACTACTGGGGTCGTGATGAAAGAGAGGCAGTCAACCCCTCCCCCGTCGCTACCCCCCAACCCCCACGACCGCCTTCATCCCCCCACCTCTTACCATGCTGTCTCTTCACACCGCCGGGGCAAAAGGGGTGGGAGAAGGAGGGGGGGGGCGGGGTGTGTGTGTGTGGGGGGGGGGATCCATCATAATAGTGGAGAAACCAAGTGTAGAACCCAATCATAACCTCGTAGAGGTCATCATGGTTGCACAATGAGGCCGTACGTGCGTTGAAACATGTGGCGGACGTTTAACGTGCGTGGAAGTATTTTCAAGTAGTTCTTTCCATCTGGGGCTCAACATTTCTCCACGTTTTGAGCCGGCAGCCTTTGTGTCATTCCTTTGTTGCCGCCTCACACCATCTCGACCTCCTCCTCCTCCTCCTCGTCCTCTTCCTCTGATGCCTCTCTCCTCTCGCCACTCCTGCCCTCCTCAGGGTCCCTGGCCCATCATGCTGTTCCCCCACGGTAACGTCCCGTGTGTTCCTCATTTAGCCCCGGCCAGGTGAAACATTCTCCGGGGTTGTGTGTTTGTGTGACCGCCGGTGTCCCGTAACTTTGTCAGGGTTAAAAGAGGACGGTTAGGATCGCTGGGGTTGGAAACTCGGAGTCAATCGTGTACTTTCGCTCTTTGAGTGAAATACAAAGGAACAAACCAGTAATTGGTGGTGCTGACTAAGCCTTACATAAGAATGTATATGGAACTATGTGTCAACGCAATGCATAGTTTGTTTTATTGGCGAAACAGAGTTGGGAAACAGCGGTTTTATAACGCAACCTGAGTGGAGCGGTCGTGCTGTTAAAGTAGCACTGCACAAATGTAAAGGTTCGAGCATTAAGACATGAGTGACGTTCCGTCTTGAATAACAAACAGCCAAGTCAAATGGACATTAAATGACTTTTTAGCCTACATCTCTTTGCTTAAATGTCAGTGTGGGAAATCTGTATTTTTAAAGGTCTAAACAACGGTATGTTATGGTCAGTTATGGCCCCGTCCTTTGAGTTCTCTGACCTCCGTCTTTTTATGCATCATGTATTCAGACAGTTTGCTGTCATTTAGAGGGAAGACGCCAACGTTCGCCAAATTTCCATTATCCATCCTTTTCTTACCTCACCTGAACCAGCCAAAGGAAATTATGCGATACAAATCACACGATGAATCATCGATGGAAACAGCGGCAGCAGACCTGCCCCAACAAATGCCAAATACCCGAAGCAAATGGGAAGGGATCTTTCTAAATGTCAAGCTTTTCACTGATGACAATGGTTTACTGAACCTGACACATCCGAAATGAAGCTCACACATAAACAGCTTTAATTCACATGGACACACTGAAGTACGACGTATTGTTTAAAAGGAGCTTGTATGGCGTCTACATTGTCTCCTGGATTCACTTTAAACAAGGGACATTTATTTGACATAATACACCGCTAACAAACATTGGCTGGGTGTGTGTGACTATATGACACACCTTAACCCGGTCTTTATCGAGGTAATAAGTAATCAAGTGGAATCGCCAGTAACCAGCATCCTGTCTCACTCTGTTTATTGAATGGGGCTTGTCAGCTTTTCCACGTGACATTCCTCTTGCTGGCACAACCCGGCACCTATGAATCCCCTGTGTTCTTGCACCCCCCACCTCCTCCTCCTCCTCCCTCTCCTCCACCTCCTCAAATCCCCCCCCTCCCCCCTCTCCCCCCCCCCCCCCCCCCCCCCCCCCGCCACACACAAACAAACCCAGACACATACAAACACCACAATTGTCTGCGCCTTCTGCCAGCATTTTTGCTCCTCTCTGTCTCTGTCTTCTTTTCTGTCTTTTGTTTTAACACCCTTCTTTGGGGGTTAGGGGGAAGGGGGGAGCTGTCGCCAGGCAACCTAATGGTCAGGTCCCCTAGATCCTACTGAAAGGGTATTTTAGCAAGATAACCCGATTCGACTCTGTGTGTGTCTGTGTGTATGTGTGTGTGTGTGTGTGTGTGTGTGTGTGTGTGTGTGTGTGTGTGTGTGTGTGTGTGTGTGTGTGTGTGTGTGTGTGTGTGTGTGTGTGTGTTTGTGTGTGTGCACATGCCTGATTGTGTCTGTGTGCCTGGTGCATCTGTGAGTGCATGCATGCATGTGCACGGTTTGTGTGTGTGTATGTGTGCGTGTGTGTGTGGGGAAATTTGATGACCCAAGGTCATCGATGTTGCAAACTTCCAGCACATCCCAGAAATGAAAGCATGCAAGGCCCAATGATAATGAAGAGCGTCCTTCCAACATAAACACACGTAGAGTGAGCCAGTATTACGGAGATTGCCAGACATCATCTCACTGTTAAACACTATTTGCCATACTGCCATTTAACTACTTATAATAAATTCCTCACACCCATCTTAACCTCAGTTTCCATCGCTAAGGAATTCGAGCAGCTTGCCCTGAAGCGCGAGGGTCAATATCTTGCTGTGTTGGAGTGATAAAGGGGAAGCTCAGCAAGTCCACTGGGCCCTTTAGATCACTGCTTATCAAGGCTTGATTCTTTTCAGCTTTTCTCTTTTTGAGGGACTAACTTTACTTGTTGCGGGAACTGCCTGTTGCTCTATTCAAACTCCCATGCAAGGGATTGATCATAGCCACGACTGTACTACTAGATCTCTTTTGAGCCAATGGACAGCCTGAATATGACCCATGGATGGGTTAATCGTGTCTGACCATGCGGCACTCAGAGCAGGAGGACAGACTAGCCTTTGACGTCTCTGTGGATTTTAAGTTCTTCTGTAATTCGGCTTTCCATGACCTGCTTCACTATGAGTGGAGCCGATTTAGTGTATTGCTCTGGTTTCCTGAAGAAGATACAATCCAAGGCTGATGGATTGCCTCATTTACAACCAGACAGATGGTTGAACTTCTTTTGTCAAAAGGTTTTAAGTCTTCATCTCTCTGAAAGTACGAAATAATTTTTCATCTGGTTAATTGTTGTGATTGTCACACAAAGATTATTAAGCTTTCTGTACTCAACTCAAACATCAGATGAGATGTGAACTGTTCCAATTAGCATTTAATTTCCTTTGGGTTTTGCTTTGCAATCTTCTGAGGTCACTAATGTCAAGTTGGACAATCCACGCATTTCAACACCTGGGACCTATATTCAGCCACTAGTCCTGTTAATTTGTCTGGGCCCCATGAAGTCAAGCTGAATACTCAATAAGCCGGACAATATGGATAATACATGGATCCTTCCCAATGTGCTTTAGAGGGTGGCTGGCTCCATTACGGATCCCTTGACTAAACTTTTTAATCTCCGACTTACTAAGACGATCGAAAGGTGTTGAAACCTGCCTCTGTCCTCCCTCCTATGATGTGATAATCCTATTTGCATGTGCGACCCAACGAACATTAATCAGATGAGTCGGCAAGCCTCAGAAGCATGTCTTTGAACAAAACAAAAAAAGCTGAAAGCATTTCTCATCTCCAACTATATTTTACCAATACACCTCCCCTCTCAGTGAACACCATTGCTTTCTTTTTCTTTATTTATATTTCTACATGCCCTTCTGTATCCCCCCCTCCCTTGCTTGTTTTCGTATCCCTTGTGTACGGCTCCTGCCAGGGCCCCCGCAGCAATGCCGGCCCCATCTGGGAGGACCCTGCCCTCCTCACAGCTTGATCCCACCGACGCCTCCATTGTCCCACTAATCCACCGCTATTAACATTGCATCACCACTAGGGCCTCGAAACAGCCTGCAATCTAATCAACAGCGCCGGATTGGGGTGGGGCGAGGCGTGACACACACACACACACACACACACACACACACACACACATTTATGTGTGTGTGTGTGTGTGTGTTTGTGTGTGTTTGTGTGTGTGTGTGTAAGTGTGTGAGGTTAACAGGATCCGATGGATTAGCGCCTAGGGATAATGGGTCCAGGCTGGGCCGCTACAGGTGCCAGAATGAAAGGGGGCCTCACCCGAGACGGGTGTCCTGATTTTCAGTTGAGACTTGGCAGCACGGCCGCCGCCTGCGCCGAGACATATGGGCGGCTCAACGTTGCTCCGATACCGAAGCTGCAATCAGATGTCGGGGCCTTTGAACTGGTTAAAACACAGCCCATCGATTGCAAAGTCCCGTTTTCTGGTATTATATTATATTATTATATATTTCTGGTATTTAACGGGTAAAGTCATGGATACATTAAAAAAGTAAAAGTGGATATCAAGCGGATGTTATCAGCATGTAGGAATGCGGTCCAGAGATAATGGTGCTGATAATGAAGGACACTCTGTACTGGCTAGTTAGCATCCGCCAAGATTGTTTGGTATGAGTCAAGGATCTGAGTCATGGACTCTGGATCAATCTCTGAGCAAAAAAGTGGTATGGGTGGATCCCTGGTGTTGACGTAGTTGGTGCAAGAAGCCCCACAGTGGGCACATCAGCTCCAGAGAGCCCGGCGGTGGAAACCTCCAGCAGTGGACTAAAGTGAAGCAGGGCTTTTTGTGCGTCAAGGTTGTGGTTGAGCTAAAGTGCTGCCTTGCTTACTGTAAGTCAGCCAGCTGAGCTAGCAAAGCACACACCGCCTGTGGCCTAGGAACTATTCCTCCATATTATTGTGTGTGTGTGTGTGTGTGTGTGTGTGTGTGTGTGTGTGTGTGTGTGTGTGTGTGTGTGTGTGTGTGTGTGTGTGTGTGTGTGTTTGTGTGTGTGCATTTGCGTTTACGTTTGCGTTTGTGTGCCCGCGTGTGTATGTGTGTGCATGCGTGTGCGTTTGCGTGTGTGTGTGCGTGCGTGTGTGTGTGTCTGTGTGTGTGTGCGTGTGTGTCAATGTGCATGAGTGAGTGGGTTTGTGTATGTGATTCTTGAGACATGAAAGCGAGACAGCTCCATTCCAAATCATACACACCCTTCCCTCATGGTTGACATTCTTTGGCCTTGTATGGCAGACAGGGATCAGATTGTGAGCTCCGGAGGAGAATATTACCCATGGGCCCCTCTGACTGGAAGACTGCACCACCGCAGGAAGGCACCTCCACCCTGATCCAACACCTCTGAAGGACCCTGATGGATACTCCTTCTACCACGTCAAAAAGATGTCTTATATAACGACCACGTCTTGACCACTTTATCCTTTATTTGAAGAGCATTGGAATAAAGTCGAGAGAAGGACAAGTTTTTATTCCCTTTCAGACCCTCTACTGAAGACATCCTGGTTAAAACTATCATTAAGTTATATCCCCGTGATGAAAGATGATGGATTTCAGTCACACTTCCTTGCTCGCTGGCTCTCTCTCACTGTCTCTCTTTCTCTCTCCCTCCCCAGGGTCCCATATGACTCAGTGTTCACAGCCTATTGCTCAATGTGGCCAGGATAACTGCCAGAGGAAATGCCAGTCTATGTTCTCACAGCCTCATGGCGGTACACTCATTATCTCTGTCTTTCCATGTGTGACAGTCAGACATGTTGAAAAATAAACAGGACATCTTGACATTGGAGGACATCAAATTAGTTTTTCGTTTCAAAAACATGTAATTTTGCTCTTCCTTCAGACCATAAATGTCTCCATGTATCTATCTAAACCAGACCATCACATAACTTTGTGAAGGCTTCCAGGGAAACACATTTTCAACATTTATGAGTTTATTTAACCTCTGACTCATGGTGGAACATATGGTGTTGATTTGAAAGTCAAATTTCTTGCTTTGAAATATAACTCGCTTTAGATAAAAACGAAATAGATAAGGGTAGTGGGAAGATAGGCAGCCATATCAGTACTTGGACCCAAATACAGAGGGAGAAAGGTTTAATGAATTCTACAAAAGCCTTAAGAGAACAGGTGCATAAAATATGCAGACTGAAAAATAGGCTTACTACAAAAAACCGATAACAGACGGATACACGCCACAGAACAACAAGGAAATAAACCAACTGCGAAAAAAACACAGGTGCGCACAGGACACTCATTAACACAGCTGAACCGGATGAAGACAGAAGAGTAAGAGATGGAAGGAAAACTGCAAAATAATGACCGTCTCCTGTATCCCTCAGTATCAACATTACAGATTCTTCTTTCCCACAATTCCCTGGGGCATGGTGTGTATGTGTCTAGCTGGCAGCCCTCGCCACCTGATAAGCCCCCCTGCACATCTCCGCCACAGCATCCCCCCCGTCAGACCACACCCCCCCCCCCCCCTCCCTCCACTTCCACAGGCGTCATGAATGACTGAAGAATGCACACAGACACAGACACACACACACACACACACAGACAGACACAGACACAGACACACACACACACACACAGACACACACACACACACACACACAGACACACACACACACACACAGACACAGACACACACACACACAGACACAGACACAGACACAGACACACAGACACAGACACAGACACAGACACACACACACACACACACACACACACACACACACACACACACACACACACACACACACAGAAACACATACATACACACACACACACACACACAGAAACACATACATACACACACACACACACACACAGACACACACACACACACACACACACACACACACACACACACACACACACACACACACACAGAAACACATACATACACACACACACAGACACACACACACACACACATATGCCTGCCCCCTCCTCGCCCATACAGGCACACAGAGACACACACAGCACGCAGAAGGCACCAAAATCAATTGTTCACCCTGGCGTAGAATCACCATATCGCTATATGTATAGTCCACTGTGTCCAGCACACTCTCTCACTGCTGAGAGAACACACAGAGAACTTGATTGAACGCCGGTGCTGCACGGTTGCACGGTCGCTATGACTCACGCGTCCCGATGAATGGAGCTGCAGGCGTGGATCTGGTTCACTGTTAATCAGGGCAGCCTTTAACAAGCTGCCAATTAAAGCTCTCTGGCCGCACGATCTGTGTTTAATTTGGTAACGGCATCGGAAATAATTACCTCCCCATCCCATCACACCTCCTCTCACGCACACACACACACACACACACACACACACACACACACACACACACACACACACACACACACAGACACACCTATCGAAACGCACACACACACACACCCACACACACACACACACACACACACACACAAACACACACACAGCCTCACACTCACACACCTGGCCTGGCCGCAGTATAATCTCATATTGCTCATTATCTCACAGGTAAAGGGAAACAGACCGCCGGCAGTAGAATGATTCAGGGCAGCAGCCGTGCGGGGTTACGTCGTCAGGAGGGAACGTCCGCGATGCCAGAGCCCTCTCACGCCAACCCTGTGATCCCAGTCATGCGGCCTGGAACATATGAAATGATAATGACCTTATAGGGACTTCTTGATGCACCGTGTGGCTACTTGGCCTTAAGGCAACCGGTCTGGTGTAATGAATGTCCTTGACTAGTTCATTTTTTCATTTTTGACAGAAGTATGGAGGATTGACGCAGGTAAAGCCTTCCCATACATATACAAGAAGGTGCCTCTTGCAAACAGTTTGCCAGACACACACATTTTGGTCCTTGGATGTGAGGGGATCTGTCATTGGTCTTATGTCAGCAGTCAGCTCTGGTTATAATTCTTCTCTTTTGGAAACCACAGATGAGCCTTTCCCCTGGGTTTAAGTTCCTCTGACTCACTCTCATTCTTTGCGTTTTTGTGTGTGTTTGTATGTGAATGTGTTTGTGCATCTGCGTGTGTGTGTTATTGTGTGTACTAGCATACATATGTGTGTGTGTGTGTGTGTGTGTGTGTGTGTGTGTGTGTGTGTGTGTGTGTGTGTGTGTGTGTGTGTGTGTGTGTGTGTGTGTGTGTGTGCGCGTGTGTGTGTGTGTCATTGTGTATCTGTGTGTGACTGTGTGCCCTCATGTGGGTGTGCCTGCATGTGTGTGTGCGTGTTTCTGTATGTGCCCACATTTGTGTGTGTATGTGTGTTCCCGCGTGTCCGTGTGTGTGTGTGTAGGAGTGACAAACAAATACCATTGTGGTAACAGGGACATGAATCAGCTAAATGACGCGCCGTACGGGAAGGCGAGTCACATGGCCATCAGGGGATTACAACCTGCCCCATGAATTCAGGAGCTCAGCCTGTGACTCACCCTGCTGATGGCTGGATGGATGGGAGAAGATCCACCTTCATTGGTGCTTGTTTGGTGGAAAAACAAACTCCTTTCATTGGGCGACAAAAACAACCACATAGAACAGCCCTACAGTCTAAAATAGCCAGAGAACAAGGCCCTGCCTGCCTGCCAAGGAAAAGAAAAATGCATTAATTGTGACATATATGTTCAAGACATCTTCAGAACTAAATAAGTGGTCTTCTTCACGCTATTCACACGGATAGCGGGGGTAATTAATTACATTGATTGGTGAGACACAGGAGGCCTTCATATAGTCCAGGAACATCCTGTGGGGTTACTCACAAGCTTTAGCGTCCATTTACAGTAAACTGCACCATTGCACACATCACCGGGTCACTCCATTGTTGAGACAAAAAGGCAATTGATGCACCATTACAGTTTTAAGTGGCTGTGAACGGCTTTTCTGCATTGGTTATTAATTACGCTCAGTCATAATCAGATAGGCACAAATATTTATTCGGCCTACCACAAATTGAAATGGTGATATCTCTGGTAGAGGGCCTTATCTTCACTAGACCATTTTAGCGTTTTATTTTTGTGCCTTTGTTCAAACAGTCAGATCTGTCGGTGACTGTTTGCCAAATGTTATTTCATTCAGTAGCTGAGTATTCCAAAACCCAATTCACTCGTTCGATGGCTATTGACTTCCATTTTTGAAAACAGTATTTGGTAGGCTATTTGTAGGGGAAATTGTTTTGTTTCACTGACAGTAAAACTAAATGGGGGAGACCGAATGATGTGGAAAGCTGTAGGCCTACGGGAGCAGGGGGTAAGGTTGAAAGATCCATGCTGTGACAGCTGTCAGAGTTATCAAATATTTTGCAGAGAGAGAGAGAGAGAGAGAGAGAGAGAGAGAGAGAGAGAGAGAGAGAGAGAGAGAGAGAGAGAGAGAGAGAGAGAGAGAGAGAGAGAGAGAGAGAGTGCGATAGGTTGGTGCTGGGTTGGGGTTCGCTGAAATACCCTTCAACACCAGCCTGCTGCTGAAATCCTGTCAGTCAGGAACGTAAATCTCCCCCTTCTATCATCTGGAAGGATTAATGGGATTATTGTCTGAGGTTCGTATTTGGTAAATACCCCTAAAGTGGTTATTTGAGCCTTCCCCAACCCTGTCTAGCCCATTCCCCGAATCACAGGAAGCCCAGGTAAAACGAGTGACTCTTGAGAAAATAGGAAGGCCAAATAGACCTAACTGTGACTGAACACCTACCTGTGACTGTGACTGAGAAGTACATTTACAGAAATTACAAAAAAACATTTTTTTTTTGTTTCTGGGAATTGCAAGGGAAATTCTCGATCACGATAAATCTACTCGTGGATCAAGTAGTTGGGTTAAAAGCTAAGATAGGACTGCCATCTAGTGGCGGTACGGCATTATTGAGCCAAAATGTATTCGATACTGCCTAAAATATATACATATGGCTAAAAAACCATGTGCTGTTCCGACATTCAAAGGTCCTATGTGCCAGCATATTTTCCTTGTATGAGTGTGTGTATGAGTGTGTGTGTGTGTGTGTGTGTGTGTGTGTGTGTGTGTGTGTGTGTGTGTGTGTGTGTGTGTGTGTGTGTGTGTGTGTGTGTGTGTGTGTGTGTGTGTGCACGTGCGTGCGTGCAGTGATTTATTGGAAGCAGAGTGGGGGTCTCAAACACACAAATGGCCTGTGCTCACAATCAATGAACAAACCATTAAAGTGTATTCTCTTTAGGAAAGACATACCTGGGACATTAAGTCCATGTGTCTGGCCAGTGGAAGGATCAGGTTGATGATGTCCTGTCTAATTATTTAACCATACTCTATGACACCGACACATCCCCCCCCCCCCCCCCCATAGCCCCCTGGGCTTCAGGACAAAGCCCAGGGGCCAACTGGACGCACACTGTCCAGACTTTGTAGTTAGTTCAAACCTGATCTTGTTGACCTCTGTGGCCTGGCCAGGAAAGGGCTGTCACAGAGGACCTAACAGAAACAGAAAATGCCCGCTGATACAACAACAGCATTGGTCTGGTCAGGGCTTACAGAGGATACTAGCTTAGCTCCCATCTGCTGATCACTTAGTGTCCAACTTAATTCATAAAAACTTTTTCCTTAAATAAGTAAAAACTTGTATCTTTCCAGCACCGTAACCAAGACAATGCAGCCATTGCTCAACCAATGGAAATGTACAAACATTCCTGTGCCAAACCATGCCTGATCACCCTGTATCATAATGAAAGTGATATGCTCCAACATGGCCGCCCACACCACATGTTATCATGGTTGATGAGGAGCCCAGAGAGGCCTCGGTTTTAGAGGTAGGCTGAACCTTTGATTATAGCCTCATAGGAAGCCTTCCTTACCAAATCTTCTAAAGATGAACATTTAGTGCAATTCTTAACATGGCTTGACTTCAGGGGCAAGCTATTGATTTGAACTTATTGTATCATGGATAGTGTTCATAAGCTGGCACTGAGGTGCCTCCATGAGGGTATGTCAGACTAAGGCCAGCTTGGCTCAAAATCAGCAATCATTGGCAGTCGCTCTACATGGAGAAGCCAATTCTATTTGTACCTCAATTTGTGTTACTTTTTGGGGAGCTTACTTGTGCATACTACTGACAAGTTATTAAATTCGCTTTTATCTATTCATGTTTATGCAATGTATAATAAAAAAAATAATAATGTGGAGATGGCAAAGTCATTTAGTCTTCGAGAGATTGAGGATTGAGAAGAGTATATGTCTTGCGGATCCACACCAAATAACAGTTGGTAGAAATGTAGTTATGGTAGTTTTAAGTTGTAATGGTAGTAACAGAAAGCGTTGGTAGATGCCTTAATCAAATGTCTTGTGATTTCATCCCATTAAATATATAGTATTTTTTTTGTTAAATAGAATCTGATAATTGTTAACGCCGGTTTATCTAATAATAAATTATTGCTCAAATGACTACTGCCACCTGCTGAAAGTCATGCGATACTACAGATTGCAGCATTTTCTTCAAGGAAACGTTAGGGCAACGATTCAGTCATGCACAATGTAAGCAAGGCCTCAGCACCTGGCACATGTGGATTGTTGTAGATAGATATCTACATTGATTGATTGCCCCTTCTGAATACAGCCCACCTTAAATAAACTATTAGCTTGTTCATAATACATCAATCACGTCACGCATGACAAATCGGACATGAGTTTATATCAGAACACAAAGCTCCAGTCACATTCAGAGCTTTGGTTACAATGAACGAGGTGGTATGAAACCCATGCTGTCCCTGTTTTGGCCGGGGTCTAGTCTGGACGTGGCCAAAGTCACTTTAAGTCGACCATTTACATAAGAGAACAGAGCAGCCCCTGTTTACCAGTTTGGCAACAGCCGTCTCCTAACTACACACAGGGCCTCCTTGCAACACCTTTTGGGAGCTTTGTGTTTGACAAGCGACAAGAAAAGGCCTTGACGTTAATCCTCTCTCCCTGGGTTTATATTTAGGAGGCCTAGACGTATGAGAGGACTGCATGGCGGAGGCCAACAGGGGGCAGCTACGTCCCATGACATGTTTCCACTTATAGTTTGAATGAATGAGGGAAATGAGTGGGAGATGGGATCTTAGCCCCGAAGCCAGACAACCTCCTCACTGTTTCCTAAAATGGCTGCTGTCTCCGTGAAGGAGGGGGGCCTCTAGGCCTGTGTTGGTTTATGAATAATGTTCACATTCATGCAAAAGTCCAACTGCACCCGGTGATGAATTAATAGTCACGTTGGGACAATTTTTGGGGGTTTTCACTAAGGACTACTGTACTAAAAATAACATATTCTCCATGTCCTACTTCTGTTCTTTGCAAATTCCACTGCTATTCGATCTCTAAAGCAATGAGGCTTAGCTGATGAGATGGAGGGCAGTAGAGGAACAGAACCGCATGTTGAAGGGCAGAGACCCTTTCTCTGTTTCTCTGTCTCTTTTCTCTTTCTCTGTATCTGTCTCTGTCTCTGTCTTTCTCTCTCTGTGTCTCTATATCTGTCTCTGCCTCTCTCTGTCTCACTGTCTCTTTCTCTCTCACTGTGTCTGTCTCTGTGTCTGTCTCTGTCTCTCTCACCCTCTCTCTCTCTCCCTCCCTCTCTGTCTCTCTCGCTGTCTCTCTCTCTCCCTCCCTCTCCGTCCCTCTCTGTCTCACTTTCTGTCTCACTTTCTCACTCTCTCACCCTCCCACTCTGTCCCTCTCTGTCTCTCTCTCATTCTCTCTGTATCTCTGTCTCAGTCTCTCTGTCTCTCTCTCTTTCTCTCTCTCTGTCTCACTTTCTCTCTCTCTCTCTCTCTCTCTCTCTCTCTCTCTCTCTCTCTCTCTCTCTCTCTCTCTCTCTCTCTCTCTCTCTCTCTCTCTCTCTCTCTCTCTCTCTCTCTATATATATATATACAGTATATATATATATATATTGAATATATATATATATAAACAATGATATGGTTAAAGTGTACTAAGCAATAATAGGTTTTGTGTCTACAAAAGGTCTGTGGTTGTCTGGAGCCGACAGCAAACAAAAAGAAGAATAAGCTAATTAGACATACAAAAAATACAAACAGTGGGAATTCACCTCAAGGCTTAGTTTCATTGGTTTCAGAAAGATGACGATTTGATTATTGATATATATCACTATTATTTGACCATTTTCTTTGTTTCTGTTCTTTGACAATATCTCTCTTATATTTCTCTCTGTTATTGTTTGAATAAAGAAAGGATATTCTATTGACCATTTTAAACATTTATTAACCATTTTTGATATATTTCCGACATTATTTGTATGGTTATCTGGCTTGTTTTGGCAAATTAAATCCCCTTTTGCACACAAGTGCTTCCTGATTATGTTACTTTAAACCCCATGGAATTATGGGCACCGTAGTGAAATCAAAGACATGGTGGTACATCGCTTTCAACCATTCACTCTGATTTGTATGTGCAGCCAATGTATTCCCTCTAGATGGCACAATCGCAATCAAATGTCTTGGTGCTCCCCTGCTCCTTCTCGTGAGCTAGATGGATGTGGATGATGCCAAGCTTCATATGCAGATTACAGAATATTCTCCATTGGAAAATCCTTGTGGCTTGGTTAACTATGAAGATTTCAAGACTCAACAGAAGCAGAAAGAGATAAGACAAGAGCAGAAATGAGCCTCACCTATAATGCATGAGTGTATGTTTGTCCAAGCTGGACAGCTCGACCGGACTTTGACTTGACTTTGATTCGTCAAAATGACCTCAGAATGTTTTTAAGATTCGAAATCTGGGAATAAGGCAACACGCAACAACCTAGCGACAAAGGAGATGCACACAAAGGGGGAAAGAAAATACAACAAGTTAAGCGATCAAGGTGCAAAGGACCTTGAAAAGCACGTTTAACACCTGCATTCGAATCACCGCGGACAACGTATAAATAGACAGAACCCATATAGACAGAGGAGAGAGGGCAGCAGGGCTCCTTGCACGGGCCCGAACTCCCCTGGTGAATTAGTAACGATGTAGGCCATCCACACCCCTCTTTCAGCAGCAAATAATAAAGAAATATAAAATTGACATTCCTCCCATGAGAGCACTCTGCTCCAAATTAATTGGTATGGGAGGATAAATTAGTAAGGGCCCAATATTACAGGGAACCCACGGGGCCGCCAAAATAGGCTTACTCACAGTGGGATACACCCTGACCGCGGCCGAGCGGGAGGGAAGGAGGGAGGGAGAGAGGGAGGCGCAGGGAGCGGGAGGGAGAGATACCAGAGAGTTAAGGGAGCAGGAATAAAAGGCAGACTTTGTGAACTCCCTAAATTGAGATCATGTTCCTCGGGTTAATTGTCTCACCGAGATAGAAATAATAAACGCATAATAACCTTAATTTCTTCACTGTGTGTGTGTGTGAGTGTGTGTGTGTATGTGTGTGTGTGTGTGTGTGTGTGTGTGTGTGTGTGTGTGTGTGTGTGTGTGTGTGTGTGTGTGTGTGTGTGTGTGTGTGTGTGTGTGTGTGTGTGTGTGTGTGTGTGTGTGTTTGTGTGTGTATGTGTGTGCAGAAATGCATTCAAGTTTCTAAACAAAACTGCAGGCTTCAATTAGTTTAGGAAAGGAAAAGCCTGCTGTCTGTTCCTCCTCCCCCCTTAAACCTGACGATTTGCTCATTATTAAGGAGACGGACCAGAAAACTTTGTAGCCAAAGGACTTGATTCGGTGTTCTGCATTGGCTTCATTGCAGACTCAAATACCAAGCAGGCAATAAATCGTGTAACGTATTGTTGTTTTCTCAGGGCTCATTCCCATGATGAAGAAGTGGAATCTCCACGGGTAAATATAAAATGATACGGCATCTATTCTGGAACAGGGTTTGAGATTAAGCGTTTATTGGAAGAGCATGGCCTTCTTACATCTCCACAAGGCTGGATCCGGCCCCCCTCGGGACACGGCAGGCTCCCATTTGTTCCAGTTTTCTTTCGCTTCTATTTTTAGATAAGCAAATTGAAGTAGCGAAGGGATCGGGGTCAAAGTGCAAATATTTTGCTCACAGTCTGGAATTCCAACATAATTTTTTCCATTACCCAGAGCACATTCGAAGGAGGGGGAGGGGTTGCCCAGTGGGTAGGGCTCCTTTATCAGCAAACAGCCCCCTTGAACCCCCCCCCCCCCTCCCCACACACACACACACACACACACACACACACACACACACACACACACACACACACACACACACACACACACACACACACACACTCCTAACAACACAAACACACGAAAACAAACCTCCTGGCTCCTACCTCCAACGGTACCTTCCCTGTGGGATATCCTGTCTCTACCCCCACCACCCCTCCCTTGCTCCACACACACACATTCACACAAACACACACACACACACACGCGCGCACACGCACGCACGCTGACAGACACACATAAACACACAAACACACACACGCACGCACGCACGCACGCACGCACGCACGCACGCACGCACGCACGCACGCCACATTGAACACATTACCTGTGATGTTATCTCCCCCTGCCACAGTCCTTGGAGCAAGTTTTTTTCCCATGCTATTTTTAGATCCATTTTCTAGGCTCTATTTCGGTCTTCCAGGGTGGCGGCTTCAGGGGCGGGCCGTACTCCGTCAGGGCAGGGGTCACCTCAGAGGTCCCATCACAGAGAGACACGTCTATGGATGGTGTGATGAGGGGGAGAAGTCATTCTGGGATTCTCCATTGGACATGAGTTATATGCTAATGTGATGATGCTAATGTGATGCCCTCGTTAGCATGGAGGGCATCACATCGCTCGGGTAAGGGTGCATTCGCCATCCCAAGGTCGTCCGCTCATCTCTAAACCGAGTCATCTATATGCCTGTCCAGGTATTTCCTTTATGGGTGCTGATATTATTCTCTTCTCTTCTTTTTCCTGTTGCTGTCTTTCTTTCTTTCTTTCTTTCTTTCTTTCTTTCTTTCTTTCTTTCTTTCTTTCTTTCTTTCTTTCTTTACTCCTTTCTTTCTTTACTCCAGTATTCTATGAATGCCATGTTGTCATATGCTTTTCGTCATGTCATAATAAACAATCAGTCAGAAGACCATTCTTGATGTGTCTGCTCACTTCACAACCATACAATCTACCCCTCTCTACAGGGCGACAGCTGTGTGTGTAACACCCAGTGGATGCTATTTCGTTATTTTTCCTATGCGTAATCATTTGATTATTTAATATTCAAACGGCTGAGGAGTAGCCGTCGTTACATTCAACACCTCTTAATCACACACTCCCACTCACAAACGCACTGTTTAACATCAGCTCAACTACTCTCCCTCTAATACGCTTGTACAGCCACACACATGCGCGCACGCACACACACACACACACACACACACACACACACGCACACACATTTGCACGCAACATACACACACGCACAAACAGACCCACCCACCCACGCTCTAGACTTTCTTCCACTGATGCCAGACACAGCTGTGAGCACTTTGAATAACTTGTGTAGGCCGTAATCTCTCAGCTCACTTCAAAGTCTCTCGCAAGTCCTTTCAATGTGTAACCGACCCTTGACTCTTTATATATATGTTTTATAATGCACCCTCTCTGAGCTGATACGTCAATCATTGAGTTGAGTGATTGCATGGGCGTTGCTGGGTGTGGATTTGTAGAACCATTTGTGCCAAAGGTCCCGCTGTGATTGTGCAGTTATGTCTGTACTTTGCAACATGTTTGGGGTGACAACAGTTGGACTGGAGTTGAACTCAGAGTAGTTACAAACCAATACTATTGTATTATGTTTCTGGTGGCAGTAAACCATGACCTGACCGTATAGCCTATGAGATATTCTTTATTTTGCAATTCTCCAGACACATTATCCGATGCATGTTATTAGTAAAGAATATATCTTTAAATCATTATAAAAAATGAACTAGGTTCATCAATAAACTAGGGTTGTTTAGGTTGTGTTTATTGTATTTAACTAGGTTGTATTTAACATTTAGATATAATTAGCCTACAACGAGTATGATTTAATAATAACATGAACGGTAGTGAGACAACATCATTGGAACGCATTTTATTCTCTCAATTCTCTTTTTCACCAGATAATGTGGAAATAGCTAAGAAACATTGAGAAATGGTTAGAAAACAGCGCGCGGAGTTTTTCGGTGCGTTGCCTTTTTAAGAGCAGAGCTCCGTCGCTGATGACGTCAGGACACTGTGCTGCTCTCCAAACAATCAAGGCGATGGTCCTGTCGGCACAGTCGTGCTTTGGAGGGAGACTTTTTCACAGCGAAAGCCAGGGAAACATTACAACCCCTGAAATGTACCAGAGCCCACCGGTCGCGGTGGATTAAAACGGAAACTTTTACGATGGCCCTGAACGTGAAAAAGTAATCAAAACAGCATCATCCACGCAGCGGACGTTCAAGCCAGCGAGGAACGTTAGATGCACGCGCACTGCTAATATGAGCGAACCGAGCCGCCGTCTCAACCCTTGCTGCACTGACACGTTTTTACTGTTTTAACCAGTTGGAGCAGGACATTGGCCGGCTTTTATCTGTTTACTATCATTTTACACTCAGACTAAGCTACGAGTACGACCTACAGGACCAACCATGGCAGGCAAGCTGACTGCACAAGGCACGGGAATACTGCTCGTGACAGCCAACGTCGGCTCCCTCTTTGAAGATGTAAGTTGCTTGTGCAATGTGTTGATGATCCCGGTGCGGTGGTTTCGTACGCGAGATGTGAACGTTGAACCGGCTTATCCCGGTTATTGCAGTGTTGTTGCCGTGTTCTCTATGTGTCGTGATCTTAACGTGTATCAAAGATCGTGGTGTTGCGAAGACGCATACGATGTATGGTTTGTATCGCTTGACACCTTCGACACGTTACTGCAAGATCTCAAAGCATGCCCCCCCCACATCACCATGCAAATACACATGTGGTGTGCTTTTTATTCACATATCCGTGGTCGTTGTGCTTTGAGCGCGATACGAATGCCGCAAAGCGATCTTAAGTGTTTGTTGTCATTGCCTACGTTTTTTTTTTATCATCATGAATTTAAATGATGTTTGGTGGACACACTGCTTACAGCAACGTAGGCTCGGCGTTGGCCATCATAGTGGCACTAATCACATTTGGAAATGAATACAGACACATTTTATGAATGAGATTGTCAAACCTTTGCTTGGCTCTACAGTCTCTTTGCAGTCTTCTTGTTATTAGGGATTGCCAGTTATAACAAAGGTTGCATGGTTGCCGGATTTGATCCAACAATGTGTCCGTTTCAGTGTTGTGTCAACAGTCAAGAGAGCCCTATTCCCTCTCCCCACCCTGACACTTCACCACCTCCGCCCCCGTCTAGTGTGAACTGCTGGCCCCTAAACGCGGCATCACAGCAGTTTCCCCTTCCCCTGTGTAGTAAACCTATTAATAGCTCCTCTGTCATGAATGCCGAGCTCCGGCTTGTCTTCTGGATCGTATTCCCCTCCGCATTTATATTCCCGAGACCAAATATACGGGGGGCTCAAAGTAGTCTAGTTGCTAAGAGCAGGCAAGAGGCTCATCTACAGAACTTTTTCTGTGTGCGTGTGTCTATTTGGGGTTGATGATGATGTACTTGAGAGTTGAATGAAATCTTTGTGGATCGCTATTGTTGCTTTTCACATGATAAGAGCAGCTGTCGTCCGGCTGTCACAAGATTCTGTGTAACTACGGTGTCATGAGTCTACTTTCACCACATAATTGTTGTTCAAGTGTAGACATGCATGGGAGAAATTAGATAGTGACTTTCTGCTCATGGTTGTTGAAGTAAACTTTCTCACTGACTCAAACTCCGATCCAACTTAACGTTTCTATTCTTGCAGCATGTTGCTTTCCATTCCTATAACCCCCCCCCCCCCCTCCCCCCCAAAGGCTGTAAGCTGGGAGGGTAGTACGGTTGGCTGATCAATAGGGGGAGCTCAGCTGTAAAGTCGGTACCATCAGTCCAGCGGGGGGTGCCTTCTGGCCAGACAGCCTCAGTGCCTACTCCTATGGATCTCATTCTAACACCCAGTTGTTGTTACATCTGCTCTGTTTGGAGCTCATCTGACACCGATTCACTGACACCGATTCATTCCCACCATACCAGGCCTTGTTTTTTTTTTTTACATTTATATACAACTGATGGCCTCTCAGAGGCTGAACCAGTCTAATATACCCTTATAGGATGAGAGGGAATTTAACTCCAAACAAATGGATCAGTGAGTGCATCAGCATCAACATCTCAGTCGGACATGCAACGCCCTAAGCAAGTACACAAACGCATAAGCAAGCACAAAGTGAAAGAATGATGTACAGCACAGCAGTAAAGGTAACCGCTTCTTTTTCCAACAAGCTTGGCGGTCACAGTGTGATAAACTCATGACAAGTTTCTAATGTGAAACGTGTGAAAATGTGTCATTAGATTGATCCATGTATGAGTCCTAACCTTTTGTGCTGACAGCAAATGCTGTTTTAATAAAAGTATCTCATCTTTTATTTGGCCTTTCACCTTTGTGTATGTTAACATACCAAAAAAATCTAAACAAATATCTGTGCATCGCATTTCTTGTACTTGACCCCAAGCAATGATGGCTCTAGTGTGGCCTAGGAATGTTTTATTCAGGTTCTAACAACCAGGCCTGTTCTCTCCGCATCAAAAGCATATTTTCAAATACATTTAATCTACATTTGTCTTTATTGGCCTTCATGACTGTTTGCTTTTCATGGTTTTATTTATTATTTGTTCAGGCTGCCGTACTGGAAACAGTTTTGGGTAAACAAACAAATTCAGTTTTTTTATATTTCTTGCTTGTCTATATTTTTGCTGTTCTAAAGTGATGCTATGCGCTAATTGACAGTTGTATAGTAGATGAGTGAACTGAACATGTTGTACTCTAGGGTTATGGGTCGTAGGGCAAGTATGAAGCTAGAATGATGATGCTTAGTCATATATTGTCTTTGATGCAGAAGACCTAAATTGCTGTGTCTTTTTATTGTACTTGAAATGTGTAATAATAATAATAATAAGTCTGTTATTGATAATAGTAAGTCTGTTCATTGGCAACATTGCCACTGCCCATATCTTAAGTCTATAGATGGGTATGGTCCCTTCTATGTCTCGCGCCCCACCTCTGATGATTACAATTTCTCCACCTCCCCATAGCGCTACCTTTTATCTTCCTCATCCTCTCTTCCTCCCTCCTCTTCTCGTGATTACCCCTCCCTCTTGTCTCCCTCGTGATGGCTATCTAGCGCAGGCCACCACATGTACGCTCTTCTAACAAGATTCGATCAAAACCCCAGTGAGCCGACACATTAAACACTGCCAAAATAGATCAAAACGCAGGAGAAGCCCAAAAAACCCTCTCCACCCAGAGCGGCCTGAAGTCAGGTCCCTGTGTGCACTGCGATGCTCGGAATATTATGCACCTCCCAAAGGGCTCCCAAGTAGCTGAGCACATGACCAGCTGAAAGCCTGTCCATGTGAGGCCCCGAATAATGACAAGGGCCCTCTTAAGTGGCCCAGAAGCCACGGCCCTGCTCATGGTTTCTCATCCGGGTAGATGAGGACACGTCCTGTCGTCAAGAGCATCTTTTCATAGACTGCTGACGCCAAGGCAGATTTTTAAGGGTCGGTAAATAATGAAACGGAACATCCTTGGGAGTGTTTGTGGTGTTGGTTTCTGATCTGAGCGCTGTGTTGCATGTCACTTGAGTCCTGCTGCTGTTGGGTGGAGTGCGTTGTGTGATCCGGGGGCTGATGTTTCCTGAGTGTCTGTGTGTGTGGCCGTGAGTGTTGAGACCATATGGCTGAGACGAGTGATCCTAGCTGGCTGAGACGAGTGATCCTAGCTGGCTGAGACGAGGGTTCCTAGCAGGCTCTACACCAGTGCCGAGACCTCCTTTATGAACTGTCTAGTGTCAGACTGAATTCATTTTGTTTGGGGGGTTTGTGGAATCAGCAGCAGGTTTAAGCTTAACCTAAACCACCTGCAGTATGAGACCTTTTCACTGCAGTCATCACCGTATAGTTCAGAAGGTTCTCGCCTTTCTCTCCACCAATCATCTTGATTAGGAGTTGGGAGAGAAAATGGAGGGGATTGGTTGAAAAATGTCTACAATTTAATTTTCCTGCATTTTATTGCCTTCTTTCTAGGGTCCCTCTGTCACTTCTGCTGGAGTCAACGTCCAGCATGTGGCTGCAGGAGTGGAAAAGTTTAGGAAAGAAGGATCAGATGATGCTATTTTGGTGTTCCCCGTGCCCGCCCCTCCCTCGCCCCCTCAGCAAAGCCAAAGCAGAATTTCAAAGAAGAGAAAAAAAAAAAAAGACTAGTGATGAATTAAGTATCAGCTCTCGACCCCAATTGAACAGAACACAGCACCCTGTGCCAGTGCCCTCTCCATGCCCCACCTCTCTCTGCTACCCTACAAAAAGGTACCCTTAGCATATTCACTGGCTTAGATATCGACTCCCCTAACTAAAGTTGCATAACCTAGTATTGAAAACGGAACCCTGTCGGCCCATCAATCCTGCCACAACAATAGATCCCTCTCGGCCTGTGCCTCAACATGGAAACGTATGGAACTGATGGAGAAATATTCATCATGTAGTAAACACTTTAGTGGTGTTGGCCATCAGTCTCCACCAAGAGGTTGATTTATTGATTCTCCGAGCCAAGGACGTACGAGTGAGCTTGTTATGTGAATGCTGCGGCTCGACATGAATAGATCAACATTAAAATGGTGTGTAGCATGCATCAGTGCCAGTGAAGGCCATATGCAACAACTCTGTCTCAACATTCAACATGATGGTTCTGCTTTAAACGTCAGCTCAATTTACGTTTGGCAAATTAATACTCTGCATGCAGTATACAATCTTGGGCTGAATGTTAATCAAACAGGCAAAATTCAACCAGATGCCGGAAAATAGTAGTAGTATTATTAGTAGTATTGATTGTTACATTACTCACTCTTTCCCTTCTTTATCTAGACTTAAAAATCAAGTTGGAAATCTACAGACCTTGGTTAATTTTGTTTGTCAAATATGAAGTTTCATACAGTATAAGAATTAGTCCTTAAATGTTCCTGTTATATGCTGACTCGAAACTAATTGTACCTGATTTTGGCCATAGCCTGAAGGAACCTCTTGTTAACCAGGGAATCCCTGTTAAGTAGTGTGCTTTCTCAGTTCTCACCCTGAAAACCAGTTATTTTTGGATTCAACTGCACCAACAAATTAGGGTTAAGGCCCTCCAGGCACTGGCACATAGGAATGTAAAGTTGAACATCCAGCTCCTGACAATCAATATTAACTTTCATTTCAATCTTTTTGTAGGCCAGATGCAGACCTTTGACAAGCAAGGTAACTGGCTGGTAGGGATTAGGATGTAGTATGTTTTTACCTCCTGAAAATGACGCATGAAAGCATTTCGGAGTTTATGACGTTGTTTGGAAGAGTGGGGGATTTGCAATATTTTCCAAGCAAACGGCAAGACTAATTGGGCACAGGATACAAGTGGTGTGTGTGTGTGTGTGTGTCAGTTTTGGAACAAAGTCCTTGTTATAATTAAGGACGTTAATTTAAATCCACTATTTATCCATTCTCACAACATCCATTCACTCAGTAAAGGCTAAGGTAAGAAAAGGAGGATGCCGTGTGTGTGTGTGTGTGTGTGTGTGTGTGTGTGTGTGTGTGTGTGTGTGTGTGTGTGTGTGTGTGTGTGTGTGTGTGTGTGTGTGTGTGTGTGTGTGTGTGTGTGTGTGTGTGTGTGTGTGTGTGTGTGTGTGTGTGTGTGTGTGTTTCATCCAGCCATAAAGGCAATGAAGTAAGCACCCATGTCTGCCAACCCACACACCCCGCCCCCTTCGTTGCGGAGATTGCGGTGAGGGAGTTCCATCCAGTTCTTAAAGCCTGTAGCTCCTCACGCCTGTACCCTTGCTACCCTTTAGCACTCCTCTATCATGTCTGCACATGCTCGACAGACGTTGTAAGCCTTCTTGAGGAATTGTAGGGAATAGGTCTGGAGGTGAGGGGGTGGGGGTTGTGGTAGAGTAAAGGGATGCGGTGGGGGATGGGGTGGAGGCAATGGTTAGGTGGTGTAGGTGCGTAACTTTGCTCAATGGTTTGTGTTGGAGTTTGATTGTTTAAGGTGTGGGTTCATCTGCTTTTCATTGCATCAGACAAATAATGGTATGCGTTGGAATTCTTTGAAGCAGGGGGCGGGCGATATTGAGCTCTTGCTCTGTCGCCTGTCTTCTACGTTACACTGCTCCTCTTCTAGGGTCTGACCCGGAGTACAGCTTTGGCATTTTTATTAAACCTTGTCTGCCCTGTTTTTATTTTTTTTTTTACAATTTTTCCTAGACTAGTTTGTATGCCAAATATATTTATTTTGTGACTATTCCTCGAAACCCTCCGCTGGCCGTTTCAGAAGGCTGATGTTATTTATGTAACCCACATTTTTGTGTGGATGATGCAGCAGTGCAGTCTTTACATAACCAGACCCTTTCTACCAACCATATGCTCCTCTCACCCTTCCACACTTACTCCACCTGCAATGGCCACTCCTTCCCTACTGCATTTTCTCTCTACAAGTCCACACTAGCCCGACTCCTGGAATGTGACTACTGTTTCCCAATTATGAGATTGAATGTGAAGTCCTTTTATATCCGTCACAGACTTGCTAGTTGAGTCCAGGGGACGGGGGTTGTGTAGTTAGTCTATTAGTTAGTATAGTGGATATGTAAGAGAGTGTGACACTAATGGAATTGATAACGTGTGTTTGTGTGAGAGTGATCCATCTTATTGTTCCGATGCACATTTTCACTCACTTCTAACATCTCCCAAATAATGCCCTGAAGTGCATTGCAATTATCTGTTGTCGGTTGAACATCCCTCCTCTCCCTTTTGTCCAAAGGCTGAAATAGACGTGAGCGAGACTGTATATAGACTCTCTTTCTTGCTCTGCTCACCTGTTGATATGAGCCGACAAATTGTGTCGTACATGACAGGTTTTTTCCCAAATGTCACTGCAAAATCAAATTTACACAACAAATATTGTTTGGTTAACCAAGGCAGAAAATTAACTGCCCACTGTTTTGGTGACAGATTTCTTTCTTTTTCTATTCTCCACACAAATGCCGTCACTCGCTCTGGCTGTGAAAGACTGGTGAGTTAGAATTTCGTGCTGAGCAGTTTTGTTGTGATGGGCGTCCCTTTCTTCTGACTCATTGTTTCTTCTCAACACAGTGTGACTTTGCATCCAGAAGAATGTAGCAGCAGTTGTGGGATGAAGGTGACTGAGGTGATAATGAGGGAGATGATAGAGATGGTTTGATTTATAGGTGGCTGCAAGCCTTCATGGTGATGGCTCTTTATCTTGTTGGCAGCCCTCCACATGGGCCAAGTTCAGAGGCAGTCTGTCTGTCTGCGTCTCTGTCTCATAGTGAACAATGGAGTGTGTTTGTTAATTATGAACACATCCAGCCAATTCCCAGCAGCAGAGCTGTTGTTTTAGTATGCTGATTGTCTTTCTAGGCCCTGTGTGTGTGTGTGTGTGTGTGTGTGTGTGTGTGTGTGTGTGTGTGTGTGTGTGTGTGTGTGTGTGTGTGTGTGTGTGTGTGTGTGTGTGTGTGTGTGTGTGTGTGTGTGTGTGTGTGTGTGTGTGTACACAAAGTAGAGGATAAATGTTTGTTTAGAGGTTAGAAAACCCACTGAATTAGATTTTTAATTCACTCACTCACTGTGTTTGTGTAGAAGCGAGTTCTCTATTAAACCCAAGAGAATGAGATTACTTTATGACTATCATTACACCGGTCCTTTCCAAGTACAATACTGCAACCTTGTTACTCGTTATAACTTGTGCATCGTCAGAACCAAGTTGGAACAAATGTCGAATGTCGACAGGGAATTTAGAAATTCCCATGCAAATGCTATGAGAGTAAACCGATTGCTTATCTGAATAGACGTCAATAAAAGCCAGTTCAAGGCCTAAATGGAGTTTGGTACTATGCAATAAGACCGCAGACTGAGTAGGACTGATTGATATTTCATCAGTCCACACGATCATATTGTTATCATCCCAGTATTGTCTACTGTCGCCGGTACTAACATAAACGCTGGGAGGAAGACATTGCAACACAGTTACCAACAATTAGATTAAACAGGATCATATGACAATAAGAAGATATGACGCTAAGTTATGAGATATGACGTAAGACTTGTCACTGAGAGGTTTTGGTCGGAGCATAAGAATTGAGATTAGTTAGCGGAATTCATTTCCATGTAATTTGTGGTGAACACATTAAATGTAACATATAATCCCTCCTTATCTCACTGGCCTGACCCTTAACCTCTCCTGGTCCTGTCTGTGAGAGAAGAACCAGGAAGTTGGAGCCTGTCCAGTGGTTTAGGGCTTTATCTCCCTAGAACTCCTTGTGAGTTTATATTATCCTCTCGACGAAGCTAATATGAGAGAAATGCCCTCTGTGGAATATCTTTTCCCCCGGGCTCCATAACTCAAAGGGGCAGGACGCTTGGTTAACTACATTATTAGCATAGGCGCTTTCTTAACTGTGTTCAAGAGTGTGGGGGAAAAAAATATGGTTACTTCCTGGGGTTATTTTCGTCTTCTTGGCCCTGCTAAATAGTTCCATAACCCTCACAATCGTGCTGCTTGCTCAAGGCAGGATGGGAAGGACTCCGGCCCTCCACTAGACCTCGGAACAACAGAGCCTCATTCACTGAAGGGATGTAGTGGCGGCACCCCGGCCAGCGCTGTCGTAGCCGCTAATTAAAGCATGGGTAGCGTCCAGGTGTCCTAGGGCGTGTGCGTCGCGGTGGTAAAATCGAAACAATCCTGTTTACATAAATATGTGTATGTTGGTCACCCATTTTCGGGAGAGTCACGAGTCCCTGAGAATTGATAACTGAAAATGTCTGTGTGGTCGTTTAATAGGAAGCCGTATAGTGGTTAAGGTGTTTGACTCTCAGCTAAAAGGCTCTGGGTCCGATCCCCTACGTCCACATCTACCTATAGGCGTCCTTTACGGTGAAACCCTTGCTTCCTCCATAATAACTAGTATCTGAATTTGATTGTGCATATAGTTCCAATTATTTAAAGTAACAGAACGGTCAGACTCAAAAACAGTTACACAAAAGCAAACCTAACTAACACCCTTACTTCTGCTACTATAGTAGCATTTGAATCACAGTCCGGCCGACAGGTGGTTTTTCAACATGCGTCCTTCTATGTCGTGGAAACTCATTTCCATTACGTTTATGAATGGGTGTGTGCTGCATGCGTGCGTATTTCAATGACACACATAAAGCATGGCACACTTTGTGCGTGGAGGCATATATTTGCCCATGTAGCACCATGTGTGTGTGTGTGTGTGTGTGTGTGTGTGTGTGTGTGTGTGTGTGTGTGTGTGTGTGTGTGTGTGTGTGTGTGTGTGTGTGTGTGTGTGTGTGTGTGTGTGTGTGTGTGTGTGTGTGTGTGTGTGTGTGTGTGTTTTCCAAGGTGGAAACTTGCTGTGTTTGCATGGTGGCAAACAGGCATGCGATAATCCACCCCACGAACACACATCCTTTTTTTTTAAACAAACAAGTGCACCTTGCCGTTATTTTTATTTTGGAACATGTCCTATGTTGCGGTTTGGAGTTTGCTTCACTGAAAGACTGAGCTTCAAATGAATGGGCGAGAGGCCGCTTCACTGTGTGGAAATCCTAAATGGGCGTGCGTGGTAGAGGCGCAGGGTGGCAAGTGGTGTTCCGACTTGACTAAACAACTCTGTGCTTCCTTGTTCCCTGTAAGGGAGTCTTCTCATAAGAAAAGTAGTAGCCCCCCCCCCCCCCCCCCCCCTCTGACCAGTGCGGTTTCCGCGTAGTTCAACGTTGCATCATCGTTCACGGGTAACCCTTGCATGTTTGCACTCCTCCGGGTGGCTGACTTAATCAATCTCCCACTCATTAGCTCACTCTCTCTCTCAGATTTCTCTGCCCTGGCTATGTCGGTCACTTCTCGGGCAAGTACCAGTTGATCCTTTGGCTGAAGACTACCAGGAGTGGGCCTGGGTCGAGACGGTATAGCTGACATAGTTACCATCCCTGTTACTCCTCCCCTGGCAGGTGTTAGTTTAAGGAAGTTGTTACAGGTTTAATGGTATGTTTGGCTGAATACCTAAGGTATTATAACTTGGCCCAGAGTACTGTGAAAGCCCTACTGGCAGACTAGTTTTCCATGATGGTGTTCAAGTATTGCGGCATATAACTGCCAAATATTGCGAGCAAAAAACAACTGCACGCACACAACCAACACTTCCGTGCACACGGATGATGATTGCGAGAGCTTGTGATACGGGTGTTAATTATTTTTGGTACCAAGTGGGTTGAGCCAGCCATGGCCGTCATAACTATAAATGTGATTGATACCTGAAAAAAGATCTGATCAGTTTTTGCAGACCAAGAGCAAAGAGTTAGTCGGCACGGGGTGCGTGAGTCGGCTTCCCATTATGTGCCCCGCTCAATAAATGATTTTCTCCTTGCCTCACAGGCTATATACTTGCTCTCGCAAACAGATAAATACTGGGCGCGCTGACATTAAAAGTGCTTGTTTTAATCGTTTGTGTGCAGTACATGGATGTGTTCGTTGTGCATGCGCTCAAAGTCCTTTTTGCCATCGTTTTTTTTTTCATTTCTGGCAGTGATATGCTTCTAAGGTTTCCTGCTTGGCTTACTGCTTAGGAGCTCGCTGTCTGTGCGAGAAATGAAAAACATCTTCTACCTGTAATCAGGTTTTTAGTCTGTTATTTTGCCATGCACTTGCAATGGCCCCTGCCTGAGCATGTGATAAACCACAGGAAATGGCTGTAACTCATTTTTGGTTGTAAAACTGTCCCCTGTAACACTGTACAAGCCATACTCTACACTTTTCCAATCATTTGCTCCTTCCAGCCTGCTAAAAACTGGCTCAACAGGCTCATTAAATTGACAGAAACGCAGCAACAAGGGTTTTTATGAGGTCTTTGGCATCTGCTTTGTGTCCGTCAATGAAAAATATTATATTGTTACGATTCTCCGGTCCACAAATGGCATGGGGGAATCGATTTTAACTATAACCGTACCTATGCCATATATAGCAGAAGACACAATTTCAAATAATTTATATTATTTGAAATTAGAATGTATTTTTGAATTGGCTCAAATTCATGCCAATTGATATCGCTAACCATTCAAAAGCAGGCATGTGGCAATTAATGTGTTTTTGAAGGGTTCCTTGATGGGGCAAATGGGCTCCTCTTATCTGATTGGCTGCTAAAACGTATCATGTTATCTGATTGGTTGAAGACAGGGCCGGGAAGTGGCTGCCACTCTGATGAAAACTGCCCTCGATCTATAAGAGCCTGAAATCCCTCTGGTCAGCTCCACAGCCCTCCTACCTTACTTGCTCAGAGCTCTGATTCTCTTCCCCGGGCTCTTCCACCCGCACAGAGCACGACAACCCCGGACACGGCAGACACTCACCCAGAAGTCATCTAGGTACCCTCTGTATGTATATATTGACTATAGAAATGCAGCTGCACATTGAACAGCATTTTATTATTTATAGCAAAGTACGCATAGTTGCATACATGCCATCAAAAACCATATCTTAGTGGGCAGCGCCCCTTGGGATTTTCCCTTTAGCCCATCTTCACCCAAGGTCAAATAATGGTTTTGTTGACCTGTTGACCCAGGAAGGAAGAAGAAAGTAAGCTTTTTCGTTTTTTCAAGCGTTTCTCATTTAATGCATAGTTGTTCAGAGGCTGAGTGACATTGTCTGGCGCTTGTCCGCCAGTGTTAAGATGCAGGCCCTGGCACATGCGTTCAATTTTTCAATGTCTTTTTTTATTTATTCTTTGAAAGATCTTGAATAGTCAACAGATAATCATGCTGAATTATCGATGTGACGCAGTAAACTAAAGAAATGTGAACTATGAAACAAAGATTAAAACCGACTTGTGATGTATGTAAATGAATGGAAATTTAATTTGAGCACTTTTGTTTTGATAAAAAACAACATATATAATGCCATGTGACACAAAATATATTACATTCTCTTTTTCAACAGTTCACTGTTGTGTGTCACTTGATGTTACAATGTAGGCTCCCTGCAAACGCAATTAACTTTGTTACTTTTGAAGTAGGTGTAGCAGTCATGGGGAGTGCCCTAAGAAAATCAAACAAAGAGATACCACAGGAGGTTTTCCTCACCTCTTTTTCCTTCAAAAATGAAACTATTCCTTTTTAAAATGATCCATGAACCAAATAATTTAATTAAACTGCAACATAACAGTATGAGTTTGTCATTGCCCCTTGATCAATGACTTCAATAATTAACAGCTAATTACCGTTTAAGATTGACTGATTTGAAATTTAAGATTGACTCACCGATTAACGGTTGATTCAACTAATTGTATCCAAATAACATAAGGGCAATGCAACATTGTGGCAAAGGGTTGACCGTCTTAAAAAACAATATCCAACATTGTCTGTGGGTTTCACTTATTACAGTGGGTAAACAAAACGGGGAGAAGAACACTTTTTGTGCTGTTTTGGTTTTTGTTTAGCATCTGGAAAAGGAGATTAGACGGCACTTTGTCTCTCAATTCCTGTTTACGCCTCTTCTCCTGACGGCCTGCTCACACACCCTCATCCTGTGCCGTGTGTGTGTCTATGAGAATGTTTCCCATGTCCGAGCAGTCTCCTGCCATGTCTTTTCTGTGCCAGGGGGGTCACAGGAGTCAGACAGGCCCTCGCCTTTGGGGGTGGGCTGGGTCTGGGGGGGTTCAGATGATTGATGGGACCTGACCTATTAACCTGCGTTACCAACCATCTCCATCTGTAGAAACGATTCCACCTATTTCCAGAAGGCAAAGACCTTGGCTATGTTTGCAGAGGTATGAGCGAAATGATGGCAAAGAGGCTGCTCTGAAACACTTCTCCCACTTTGTTTTTGAGTCCCTGGGAGGCAGTTTCATTTTTTGTGAAAGCTCCGGTGCAACACAACACCCATTGTTGTTGTGTGTTTTTTAGTTCCAACTTTTGTGGGGTCTCCACCATTCACATCTTTGTGTTCCTCCTGTCCATTCAGCGATGTCTGAGGGTCGCTCTATTTCCAACTGCGCTCAATTCCTGGTAACCAACTTAACAAGTTTTCCAATTTCCTACCCTAACTTGTATACATATGCAAAGTAATGTAAACACAGTAGGACCCCAAGAATCATCTGATTACCAACTGTGCATTTGTTTAACTTGGGAACGGATAGACCTTGACTAAGAAAGTATTTCTACATCTTGCACATGACGTTTCCCAACGGAACGCATTGATCACAAGGGAAGTGGCGTTATTTTTTCCTGGCAACCAGCGACATCACCCAAACCATTCATCTGTTGCCAGGGTGGCATAAAGAATTCAGTTGAGCGCAAGATGGAAGAGAAAATTTGAATCGTATTTGCCTAACTCTTAGTGATGACCTATATGGCTATTCCAGTAACTGTCTCTTTGAAGTAGGTTGCTTGCACATTGAATTGACCTTGGAAATCTAGGTTGTGCGTCTTGTTCCTAGGCCATTTCTCAACAGCGTTTTGAGTCATCAATTCCTAAAAATGTATTGAACGTGGTGGTGAAATTAGCAAATAGTATCATAAATGGCGTAAGTTTGTCATTTCCCTTTTAGGTACGTGCCACTCGTTCCGATGCGTCACTTTCAGGAAGTGTGTTGTGCTCCTGCCTCAATAGGGCCGGCCTCAAAATAAACAGCAGCTCGAGTGACTCCTAGATGGGGCCCCATCAAACTCCTTCAAGACCCCCCCCCCCCCCCACCCCAAAACAAAAGAAAGGTCTTTAAAATAACCCTGCAGTGACCATCTATATGAGTATAAGGAGGAGACCTTTTCAACGATTGTGACTTTGCGTGGGAGATGTTTGGATCAAAAACAAGCCACATGTCGGTTCACAATTATTGTCGCCCTGACCAGGTGTTCCTCCAAAGACTGACTGAGACGCAGCAAGCCCTGTGTCCTGGTCAGGCTCTGGGTTCACAGCTCACCGCCGGGCGCAGCTCTGCTGCTGGTAGAGCATGAAAGGAATTCAGTTTGAGCCGGAGTTGAGGTCTCTGTTGTGGAAACCCTCTGCTCCCTCCTGCTTATTTTGGAATTCCAGCTTTCTGGCCCACGCTGAAGGTCAGTGCTTCAGGGAGTCATTGTGAAAGGGGGTTCTTAAGGCTAGCCCTGATTTGGGTATAGTTGGGCTTTTGATGAGCCATGTTTTTACTTACTTTTTTTTTTTTTTTGTGGTCCAGACTTTTTAAACGAGTGCTTTGACATTGGTCCCTCCTCTCCACTCAACCCACTGGGAAACTCCCCCTTCCCCCTTCTTCCTTCCCCCATTTTTTGTTCACCCTCCGTCCATTCCTCAATCTCATCTTTTAGTATTTATTTTCCACTCTTGTTCTACACCCATTCCTAATTCCACAGCAGGAAGAGCCCAATTACAAAGATACCCGGGCCCATGCAGAAAGCGTGATGGCCTGTGAAATGTCTTGGGTGTCACACGGGGAGACCATGTTTGTCCTGCTGACCCACCACGAACAGGATGCCGCGTGCAGGAGCGCGCCGCGAGATAACGCCCGGCAAGAGAGGGCGAGAGAGAGGGCGAGAGAGAGGGAGAGAGGGGGAGGGAGGGAGAGAGAGGGAGAGGGAGAGGGAGGGAGAGTCAAAGTTGAAGCCGTAGAAGTGAAGGAAAGTTGTTGGGTGTTTGAACGGAGAGCCAGGACATGGCCTGATGTTGAGCCGGTACAACGTAGTGTAAGGCAGAGCTTCCTGTCATCGTTACCTGGAGACTAGGACTGGGCTCATCTTAATTAGTGTACACAAAGTAAGGGATCCTTTTGTCAACACTTGATTGTGACGTGACCGTGACGTGACGTGTCTAGTCAGGTCGACGCCGTCTCTCGTTCTTGGCATCTCTTTCTGTCGCTAACCACGTCCTGTTCCTGCGCTCCTTATTGTCCCTTCCTGTCTCACCTTCGACCCCTCTCTCTCCAGAACCTACATCACAGCTTAGTACGGATGCCTGCCCAACAGTAGAAGTTTTAGGATTAGGCTAACAATACCTACAGTATTTTAGCTTATATTTAACCTAGACATATGTCTACATAAACCGCCTGATTGTCCATCTTTAAAGTGCAACGGGCAAATTCATATTGTATGATCATGCAAAGAATTTATGAAGGATATATTTTTGTTTTATACTGCTTGCGCTTTGTGAATGAGATCCTGAGGTGAAAACCTACATAGGCCCACTGAGACAAAGCAGCATGGGGCTGTCAATCATCTGTCGAGATGTCATTCTGCATGACTTCGTCAATCAGCAAGTCTCTTGTAGCGCTGACATCTGGGGTATTCCCCTTTGGTTGCATTTGTGCCAAATTAAGTATTCTGGTGCATTTGCATGTTGCAATAATAAAATGAGTCTAGTTTTAATTCTAAGCAAATTTATTATATTATAAATATATCGTTCACAGCGATATGCTTCATACTTTTCATGGATGTTTTATATTTGTTAGTTCCAACCTGCTAGTTGCGTCTTAAAGCAGTTCTGAAATTCCTCAAGATTAAAATAGAACCAATGTTAGCAACATTGCCCATTATTTTTTTATCTTTTGCATCTATTTTTGGAAGCCATTTAAATGAGTGACCCCAGCTGATTGCTTTTGTAACTACTGAAATCTCACCAACTCTGACCTTGTTGTGATGAGATTATGTGTAATACACCTGACCTGGAAGTACAGACAGAAATAAACAAATTAAACTGAAAAACCTCCTGCAAACATAATTGCTACGGAGACGCACCATTTAACTCATTCATCAAACAGTAACTATTATTACTAGTATTGTAATTTACAGTTTCAGGGTCGTTATATAATTTCTTACATTTGGCGTTTGGAAGGGACTATTTGATAGCCATGTCTACATCTTCTGTGTGACATTGCAGGTATCTTTGAGATTACTGAGTAGAGTAACTAACCTGTGCGTTCCTTGTGTTGGCTGTTCTCAGTTCTTTTTGCACAAGACCTATACCTCTTAGATGCATACATTCACAGAGATAAAGCAGTTTTTGGGCCCTACCTGCTGAACTAATCTGAGAAGTACATACTCGTGTATTGTATTTGTAGACAAAATAAATGTCTTATTGGTGGTCAAGCGAACCCAGAAACGACTGTATTCATGCACAACAAACCTGTTGGAAACACATAGAAGTGCTTCATTATTATATAGATTATATAATTGCGTAAAAAATCATTAATCATAATTCTAAGATTTATTTCAAATTACCTCAGTGTACAAATGTGGGGGTACACCACAGCCCCCCCTGGTGGGGACCAGGACTACCTGACTGTAATGCAGAGGATCCTCTAATGTAGATGCAAAGGGTAACTCAATTGCTGTGAATTAAAGGACATGAATGGATGCCATTGAAAAACATTTAAAGGTGTACATTTATGCAATAAATCTAATTAGATCAGAAAGAATTTAGGCCGTTTTATCAAATCATTTTATCTTATCGGGTGGTTTTCTATTGAATCCGAAATAATAAGTTAATAGGACAGTTCAAGTATGTATGGATGGATATACAAGTTTGCTTATCATATAAGTGATGTTTATTGTGGTGCTTTCTTTCAAGGAGCCGCTCTTTGTGTAAGAGAGGATGTATTTCTCCTGGCCTTGCTGTCAGAGCACTGAGAGGTCTGTTGGAGCAGGGCTTCTGTGTCCTGCACATCGCTCCCACATCCTTCCCCTCACAATGACGGAAAACAGAGATGTTTGGCTGATCAGCACCGTCAGCTTAAATGATTGATGGGTGGAGCCAAGGCTTTGGTGACTTGTGTGTTCTTCAGGTAGAACCAGTTAGTGTTAATTATTTTCCTGTTTTGCTTGCGTCAATAGCGTGGCCTCGTGAAACAAGCCTCTGTTTGGGAATACTGCTTGCTCAGCAAACTTGGTTCTAGGGGCAGGTTTTTACTATATTATGCAATGTTTTGAATGTTCTATGCAATCAAGTTCTGGTCACGTTGCCTTCAGGTAATCACAGATTACATTCCCCTCCATTCAGTTCTCTACCAGGCCTGATCAATGCAAACCAAACAGTGTGTATAAGAAAAACTACAAAAGAAAAAAAATGTAAGCAGGCTAATTAGCGAATCTAATCATGGCCATGCTTGCTACAAGCAAAATGTTGCGCTGGGTTAAGCCCCCTTCAACTTGAAGGCCTGCCCTGCTGTAAACATCCTCTTGTTATCATGGACTAGCCGCCAGAATCTAATGCTAAACGAGCGCTGATCAAATGGAAGACACGGCAGGCCAGTGTCTTTTAGGTCCTGCAAGCACATACCTGTTTCTGTGTAATGGGAGCCCATATGTTTTCATTTTGGATGGCCGGCATTTGCCGAAAAGCCTGTAAAACTGTGCGAAGCCTTGATGCGATTTGACTTGAATAATAATGCCTCTTGCTTTCGCTATGTTGCCAGGTGGGATTGTAAGTGTGCCGGCACACACAGGAATGTACCATGTTTCTTTTGTTGTGCATCTGCCGCGGTTTACTACTGTCCGCTTTGGAACTGGTTTACAGTGTGTCAGTTAAAGGTTGATTTCCATAGAAGTAGGGATGCACCGAAATGAAAATTCTTGGCCGAAATCGAAACCGAATATACTGAAATAGTTGGCCGAAAGGCGAAAGCGAATACCGAATGTGGCTGTTGCTGTTTTTCATTCATTTTGCTTTAATTTTTCACCGTTGCATAAATCAAACAATTAAATGTCCTTTGTAAACTTTTTTTCTTGCTTTCTAATAAGAAAAATCAATTACAAATTTGATACAAAATATTAATTTAATACTGAACGTTTTCTAACATTCCAGCAGACCTTACAGCAAGAATTGAAGAACAATGTACCTTTAAATAAATGAGTAAAAGTTTATATTTTTTTTAATCTAAAACAAAAATGTTCGGTGTATTATTTTCGGCCTTTTTACTCCTTCGGCTGAAACCGAACATTATGTTTTGGGCCATTTTCGGCCGAACATTTTCGGTGGCCGAATACTCGGTGCATCCCTACATAGAAGGCTTTCAATTGTGGCTATGTGGTCTGGCAAGCTGTTATAAATCAGTCCTAACATGAGTAATGATACAAACAAGGCAATCTTATTGTTGATGTCACATTTTTCTTAATGGATTTGGTGCTTATTTAAATGCTTAAAAAAATGTGGCAAGGGAAACGCATTGACCTAACTTTTATTTTATTGGTTGTTTTAAAGTTGCTCTACTGTGACTGTTCCTGTGTAATGTTTCTGTGTTATGGGATCCCCATATGTTTTCATTTTAGATGGCCGTCAAATGCCCAAAACCTGTAAAACTGTGCGAAGCTTTGATGCGATTTGACTTGATCAAAATAATGCCTCTTGCTTTCGCTATGTTGCCAGGTGGGATTGTAAGGGCGCACTCACACTAGGCCATCTGGCAGTAGCCGTTGGCCGTTTTCACACCTAACCGTGCTCAACTGGCCCCATTGTTTTCTGGCCTGCACTCACACTAGGCCATCTAGCCGTGGCTGTTGGCCGTCACAACTGTGGCCTGGCCACGGTAGGCTCTTGTACATACGTCGTAACAAGTCATCACCAAGTGTCCGCTGCATGGACCATAATAAAGTCTGCCGCCAGTCAGAGTTTTAACAACAATGGACAACAACACAAAGAACACAGTTCGCACTTTGCTGAGTCTGTTGCTTATCGTTTTCCCAAATGGCTAACAGACACTCGACTTCTCTATGGGACCAACGTGAACCAACAGTTGAACCGCTTGACGCCATGTTTACTGTTTAATAGGAAAGAAGCCTCGTCGCCTTTATTATGTCCATGGTCGTCGCATGGACTATACGTCATCCAGCTCAGGTTGCGTAGCCGTGCGTGTGCGCGTGTCGGCTCATTAGCATCTGTACCGTGGCGGCCCGTACCGTAGCAGCACACCTCTCCCAAGTGGCCAAGTTGGCCAGGCCTGGCCAGAATGGCCTCACTCACACTGGCAGATTTGAGCACGGTTAGGTGTGAAAACGGCCACGGCCAGATGGCCTAGTGTGTGCACCCTAAGTGTGCCAGCACACACAGGAATGTACCATGTTTCTTTATTTGTGCATCTGCCGCGGTTTACTACTGTCCACTTTGGAACTTGTTTACAGTGTGTCAGTTAAAGGTTGATTTCCATAGAAGGCTTTCAATTTTGGCTATGTGGTCTGGCAAGCTGTTATAAATCAGTCCTAACATGAGTAATGATACAAACAAGGCAATCTTATTGTTTATCACATTTTTCTTAATGGATTTGGTGCTTAAAAAAATGTGGCAAGGGAAACGCATTGGCCTAACTTTTATTTTATTGGTTGTTTTTAAGTTGCTCTACTGTGTGACTGCGTCATAGTATGAGTTTTGGATGAGATTAAAACACATCTATTGATGTTTGTACATTTTTGTCCTTGCATGTATGATTTGAGGTATTGTAGTATATTCTTCAAATTCTTGTGGCAAAATGTTCTGAATCTCTGTCGGTAATCACATTTGATCTAGAACATCAATGGCTTCATGACATGTGAATGGATGGGTTGTTTGGACTGTATTGCACCCGGCCAAGTGTGATCTGACCTTGTGGTAGAGTTTGCAGTCTCAAGCAGCCTCTCCTCTCCTTCCACTCCCCTGATCTCAGGTCAGCCCCGCGCTCCATAGTTGGCATGGTGAAAACTTGAGGCAGGGATATCCTTGTAAGATGTTTTGAAAAACAAGCAAATAAGCATGAATGCCAGCAAGCACTGCAGGGATACTGGAGTGGAGGCTTTGTCCAGCGGGCTGCCACACAAGTGGTTCATTGCGTCGTTGACGTGAACATTCTTGGTTAGGAGATTTCCATCTTTGTTAGTAAATGCTTTCTCTTCAGCCATCAACTGTTGTCCCAACGATCTTGGAAAATGAAGTGATTCGCTGAAGTAAACCCTTCTTTTTTTTATCAGTACACCAAGTAGGCCCAGAACACATAGTTCAGGAAGTGAAGCATAAGACTAACGTAGCTTGATCTTTACACAGCTACCTCCTGCCTGATGAAAAGTCTTCACAATGTGGGTACTCAACTAGGGTTGGGCAATCGTCCACAAGCTTCCATCGTCCGATAGCGCCCCCTAGCGATCGCCGATAGTCGATACTATCGGGGGGGCAACTTTATAATAATTTTATAATACTAATTATTTATAATAATTTATCACTTTGAAAAAAAATAAAATCTTAAAAACGATAACGATGGTCTTCCCCTTGGACCAGCGTGAGCCTCCGCTGATTTAAGTTCCCTATCACGGAAATAGTGCACTATATATGGTGCTCGCCATTTTGTGGTGTTGTTCGAATTCTCACTGGTTAATTTCATGCACTATATAGTGCACTTAAAATACCCAAAATTTGAGCGTACATATGATGTTCCCTACGTGTTACTCCCGTATACCACAATGCCATGCGGTCGTGTTTTTCCGGAGGAGAAGAAGCTGAATAACCGCGAAAACGAATACATTTAATGATGGAGTCTCCGGCTTTCGTTTAGAAATGTCAACAATTTATTTGGGATTTAACATAGAAAATTTAACATTCAAAATTAATAAGAAAAACCTTGTTCAAGGAAATGTAACATTCAACATCAATACACCCTCCAGCTTTCCTCGAGAGTGCCCGGTTTGTTTACATGATGTTGGCGCATCTGTCTGTGTCACACAAATACCCGGCGCGTTTACTGACGCAAATGACGTTTAGAAATGTTCAGCATAGAGTCCGAATTCTCGTTTGTTCGTTCCCTATGTAGTGCACTATATCATGAACACTATAGGGAATAGTGAGTGAGTGAATAGGGAACGATTTCTAACACAGCTCATGTACCACAGCTGTGACCCGGGGTGGCCCCGGTATGCAAAGTGCAGCGGTAATTTCGCCGTGATGTAATTTCGCCGTGCGAGCAGACCGGTAGGTTTCGAGCCCCTCCCCTCTCCTCTCGCAGCAGTGAGTGAATACGGCAGGTCAGCGCTACATAGTATGTTTTCCACCTGTGCCAGTTAATTTCAATTACAATTTGCGGGGCTTTTTAAGTTGTAAAAATAGCTACCACAGCGCTGTTTTTCAAAAAAAAAAAAAAAAACTATCGGCAACTTGAGACGATCGACGATGGAATCCATCTATCGCCGATAGTCGATAGAATCGACTATCGGCCCATCCCTATACTCAACCCATTCTTAGTAGGCCCTTAGAATATTGTTTTGGATCGTATAGTAAGGTTATATTATATATATTTTTAAAGCTGCTCAAAGCGGGTATGGTATATGTGGATGTGTGCTGTAGTCATGGCAACGATTGAAAAGGCTTTGGAGCCATGCAGCTGGGGTTTTGTCTGCCGTGTAATTTCCTGTTTGCTGATTACTCTTATCGGCGACAAAAAAAACAACCCAAGATAATTGCATTGCATTGTATTTTTTTTTTATGTTTAATGTGTTTCTGTGTACGAGTTGATGTGTTTGCGTGTATGAGTCGAGAGTTAGAACATATATACGTGTACTAATGCATCCCATATCCCTTATTTCACATGGCTCCAACAACATCTTCTACGTGTTATCTATGTGGGTTTGCGTTGGGTGCCTGGCCACATCCGATATCCTGGGTGGAAGCGGGCCGTTTCTATTCCGTGTGTGTGTGTGTGTGTGTGTGTGTGTGTGTGTGTGTGTGTGTGTGTGTGTGTGTGTGTGTGTGTGTGTGTGTGTGTGTGTGTGTGTGTGTGTGTGTGTGTGTGTGTGTGTGTGTGTGTGTGTGTGTGTGTGTGTGTCCGTCCGCCCACACACTTCTAGCACAAGTCTTATCCTGGGTTTCCTGTCTTTAGTGATTATAATTTTTCGCCAGACACTGCAGAGTACAACAATCCCCCCCCAACCAACATCACCTGAGTTCAGAGGTCAACCCTAACCTTCCCCAGAAAATCTCACAAATGTTCTCTGCTCAGCAAACTTCAACCAGCAGTTATTTGGCTCCGTTATCTGTCTGTAACTGTTTCTCTGACTAATCAATTAATCATTCTTCACTGAACCCATAAGGTAGCATTAAGATGAGATGACAAGAAAAGGTTACAATACAACTTCTATACACTTGGTTAGAGTACCATATATTTATTTTGCATTTTTACATTTTAGGAGCAGGGAGGGATCTGCAAGAGATCCGTTTGTTTCAGTGGCGCACGAAGCCTGTTAGCCAATCAACTGTGTTCCCTCCTTCCCTGCACCCCCTCCCACGTCTAACCACACACCTTGTCCTCGATCACTGCTCTCCCATGTGGAGCGAAGGCTATTTATGGCTATGCCCTCACTCACTTCCCTGTAAGCCAATATCTGGTCCTTTTGACCATGTGTACACACACACACACACACACACACACACACACACACACACACACACACACACACACACACACACACACACACACACACACACACACACACACACACACACACACACACCTACCTCTTCTCTTCTCTGGAGCCGCTAGGGGTTGAGGGTCAATGACGTAAAAGCTTAGACGTTTGAACTCTCAGTACATTTCATTTGTCTTTCTGTCGGCTCTTTAGAGTCAGGTTCTATTAATGAGTTTTGCGGGATTGTCTTTCAGTGGCTATGCGTCACTGGATCAAAAGGCTCTGTTACTAATTGAAATCCATTACACTCCTCAGTGCTGTCGGCTGTCAAGAATCTGCATTGCAAAGCGTGGTTATAGGAACCTCAAAGAGGGTTCTTGCCTGTTTCTATTGATTAGTATGTGGCAGAACCGAGCAATATACGTTGACTGATTTTCTAACATTGATCATCATATAGGAGCAGATATTGGCCATGTTGACATGATGGTTTTGAATCCAGCTTGGGCTTTGTCAAATCAAATGCTCTGCGTGGATGTCAATAACGACACCTTGCCTCATATTAAGCCCTCTTTGCATTTGATTTACAGAAGACTGAGCCAACTGATCACATCGTGATGTCCCTGTGAACATTTTTCTGTTTCATTCCTATTTATAATGTCAAAACAGATAAAAGACTCCAACACTGTCAAAGGAAATCATGTGTCCCAGTTTATTATTTGCTTATGTGTTAACAAATGTTTACGCATATGTTCAACGATGGCTGTGCCATTGAGGTTCAGAGGCACAGTGCCTTTATAATGGGGATCTTTTGTATGGACACGTGCATGAGTAACACATTGCAGGCTTTGTAACTCTCTTTGACCAGGTTGGAGCTGGATTCTTTTCCCTGAGATGCATGATGTGTTTGTGTCTAGTAATAGATGCAGGTGTCACCTAGCAACTGGTTGCTTATTTTAAGTATCCTTGGTTAGAAGTCCTCCTCGTAGAGACTGTGCTGACCAACACGCTGAGAGTGGATGGAGGGGGCTGCGTAGATGTGGCGTTTTAATGGGTGGCACAGGACCTCGGGAGGGGTGGGGAGTGATGGCTTATGAGAGCGGATCTGACCCAGCGATTATCGTCCAGCTCAGTTTTTATTGGAGAAGGTGGAGGGAGGTTTGTTTTCCACAGTGTGATGGCACACCGGTATGAACAACTACTTAAATCTTCAGCTGGGTTCACTTCCTTTCAATCTCCTTTCTCCTTTTCTATTTCATGACAAAAGTAATTTTTCTTTTCAGCAAGCCTCTTGACCTCATATTGTTTCTGTAAGAAACAAGACGGAGACTGCTGCTTTAAGAAAGGATGGGAGGAGAAAACAAGGTCCAGTTGGTCATTGGTCCAATCTAGATCTCTGTGGAGGTGGACGTGGCGGCCGTGCAATAGCTGGGCAGGGTGTGAATCAGCAAACACACGGGGGGTTGACTCCTTGGAAGAGGTTGTGCGAAATATGATCATGTGGCTGCCAGGTGGTTCCCAGCAGAACCCAGTAGGGGGTTCTCTGCAGGACAAGCCTTCGAATTCCCTTCTCTTGCAGTTTACTAGCGCCACTCCCCAGATGGAAAGGAATGTGCGTGCTGTGACCAGCCGATAGAATGCCTCTTAGGTCTGCGACGAGGTCATGACCTCCGCCTCGTCCACCCTCTCTCCAGGAGCTCAGCCACTGGTTGTTTTGGTCCGTTAGAAATACAAAGGTTGTAAGTCTGTTTTTGTCCTAATTGTAGGACGTCTGGAGAATGGTTGTCTCCATTTTTTTAAACTTACCCCAGATTTGGTATGCAAACTCCTCTTTTCCATATTTTATTGCAAATAAATGCACGGCTCAGTGACCACTTTTTCACTATTGCACTCTCCGGCTGGCCCAGCTGTACCTCTTTGCATTGCATTTGCCACATTCAAAATCAAGGAATTTGCAATCCCCAAATGTGTTTGCCATCGTGAGTTAACCAGGACCCTCTGATGCAGCATCACGGCGGATGTAATCTGATACGGCGAATGTACGATTACACCTGTCTGTTTACCATCTATCATTCATTGTGTGAGCACACGGTCTAAACAGCTTCACGGCATCATCACAGTCTCAAGTTGAAATGTGTGTTCAGATTTGTGACAATGATCCAATGTGGTTTGAGCTGATCTGGGGGCAAACATGATCCTCTCCATGGTGCGGCGTACCGAAATAGAGGCCTTTTGTTTAGATGATTCTATTGGCTCATTCAGAAAGCACGCTCTTCTGTTTGTTTGTTTTTTATGCCAGGCGCATTCACTTTTTAAACCTAACTAAGAGTCTATTTATTCCCCACCCTGCTGTCAAACAGGTAGGCCATGGAGTGAGCAACAGGAATGGGAAGCTCACAGAAAGAGAGGGGAAGAAAGGGGAGAGAAGAGAGGGAGAGAAGTACCCGAAGGAGAGGGGTGACCAGGAAGGTTTTATTTTTGCATCTGTGCTGGTGTGAAGCCCATCTCTCTAATTAGCGGCAAATTAACTTCTGATTGGCTGTTGGAGGTGCCGAGGTGCCGAGGTGCACGCAGGGACCAGGGCCCAGATGCATGCTGGCTCCGGCTCCCTCCGTCCCTCAATTAGCCCACTTTGCATACCGGGGCCACCTTGGCCGCCAGAGAAGGTGGTGGGGGAGGGGAGGGGGGGGGGGGGGGGGGGGTTGTTCCCTGTGGGCCCGCTGGCCTATCCTGTGGGCAATGCCAGCAAGGTCTGCATCTGTTCCAGGGGACGAGAAACAATCTTGCCACAAGCCCAGAGGTGGTTCGGCCTAATTACAACAGCTCTAGTTCTTGGTGGGAAAAAAAAAAAAAAGAGGAAAGGCCTAATTCAAAAGGAGTTTCAGAGGGTCTCCAAACGGTCCTCTTGTCCACCAGTAGCTGTCAAGCCACCTGGCCCACTGCCGGAGTATTGGTTTTCATTAAGTCCACTCCATGGTTGTGGCTGCTGTTGAAATTAGACTAGCTGGATTCAGTAACATACAAACACACAGGCGGTAATGGTAGCCATTTGCTGGCTGTCTTATATTGGTGTGCAAAACATTCAAACAGTGGTTTAGTTTGTTCAGTTATAAAATGTCTATCACCCCAAAATCTCCAACCACAACTACACATACACACACACTGGCATTACAGGCGAACATACGGACATGCACGTACACCGCATGACTGACACGATAGCATCGTAAAGTGATCGAAAGGAAGTGCTACGCCTAAACGCATGCTAACTATGTACAATCAAAACCAAAGGCAAGTTTTGCCTGTAAACACGGGTAGCAGTTTGGTCCATTAAGAACACTAACTGCCTTGACACCACAACAGACAGGCAGGTGGAAGGTTCCCTTTCTCTATCCGCCTCCCTCGCTCCCTCCCTCCCTCGCTCCCTCCCTCCATGTGATTAATGACAAGGTCCAGCGCCGATGTCCATATAAAGACCTTCTGCATGGCTGGATCTGGTGGGGGGCAACACACAGATACATGTGTGCGTGAGTGTTTGTGCATGCACACACACACATTCACACACACAGGCACATTCCCTCTCACACTCACTCTCTCACAGGAATACGTAAAAAAAAACATAGTTTAAACGATATACCAAGTTCCTGATGGAGACATCATTCAGTGGGATTATTTTTTCTATAAGTATTGCTACCTAAATATGCAATGGGAAAATGATGACCTACAATTTAACCTACGCTCTAGCCACACAAGGTATATGTAGTGTTTATTCACTAGAACTTGCCTCAACATTATAAAAGTACTGCACTCGTTAATAACATAATTAACATAATTGGACACATACACACACACAATCCTATAACCGATTTTGATGACCATTGCACACTAATGGGCCAAGATAAGTAGAACCTAGATTTCATCTCCTGCTACCGGTACTATTTGTTTGGAACTAGCAAAGTCCTGCGTAGCACAGCCATAGAGTATATTTGCTTAGCTGCATTTTCTTTCAGTTATTTTTCTCTGTTGCCATGGCGTTGAGATTTTTGGTGTTCTCTGGGCTGCTGAAGTTATCCAAGGATACTGCACCAACCTGCACTGGTGGAGCAGGAGAACACGGCCCATGCTCCTGCTCTCAACAGTCTCTCACTTATTGCAGGGCTGGTCTCGCTCACACACACACTCGGTCACAAACACACACGCACAAGCAGAGCATTTCATCCGAACTGTATGGACACAGGGTGATCTCTCCTTACATGGTGGACTGTCCGGGTTGCTGTCATTCCACAGCACAATGGAAATGAAGGCCAGGTCTCTGAAAAGAAATGCAGAGAGAGGGAAGGAAGGAGAGGGGGAGAAAACGAGGGCGAGAGAGTAGTTGAATGAGAGGGAACGGAAAGCGTGTCACTGAGCGTTATAGCTGGCCCTGAATAGAAGCAGGGCGCTCACAGTCGACTGTACCCTCGTTACTATATTTACACCAGGAAACACAACGGCCGGTGCCAACCGTTCCGTTGGATTGCAAACGTTGTCTTTTATATCAAGGGGTCTATTGAAAAAGTCTTAACCAAGTCTACCTACTTGGGTACCTGACGTACTAGCGTTATTTTAACTAGCATACCTAGCTCGAGACAAACTGCAATAAAATACTAGGCAACTGCAATTAGCTTTATTTCCTTACAAAAGCATCCTTGGGCCCATCTCCACAAAGCGATGTGTACATCTGCATCGAGTTTGTGTTTTTAAACACATGGTCACCTTGTGAGGGATAAGTTGTTTGCATCGCTTAGTGATTTGTTTTTGTTTTCTCTTTTCCAGCCTGAAAACCTCCAGAAGACATGGCTGAGGGAATTCGAGCAGGTACGGTGATGAAGCATGCCCATCCGACCAGCCCCCCACCTTCAGCTAAACGCTGTTCCCATTCAGTACTTATTTTAATCATTTAAAAGTGATGATTTATTGAATGTTATTACGTATTCAAGGGCTTCTACATATTTCCTATTTTGGAGGTGTGTGTGTGTGTGTGTGTGTGTGTGTGTGTGTGTGTGTGTGTGTGTGTGTGTGTGTGTGTGTGTGTGTGTGTGTGTGTGTGTGTGTGTGTGTGTGTGTGTGTGTGTGTGTGTGTGTGTGTGTGTGTGTGTCCTTGCATGCTCCCTTTGGATTGTCATTGGATCGTGACCAACTTGATGCCTTTAAAGTCGGCAAACCAACGTGATGCCTTTAAAGGTTCACAGAGAGCAAGTCTTGTTGTGTGCTGCACTCAAGCTGTTGTGAATACAAAGAAGTATTCAGATTGGGAGGATTCAGTTGACTGGTTATGGCCTGACTGCCACTCACCATTCCTAGAAGAAGAAAAATAAAATTAATTAAAGGTGCTTGCTGGGAAATAGGTCTGTCTTGTCGGTTGAGTCTCATATTGAAACTCTCACCTGCTGCAGATAACTACGAGCTTGTGGGTTTCAAGGTGAAGAACAGCAGAGCAAGACAATCTCAACCCAGTAGCCCTGTGACCCCAACACACCACACAGCGTGTATTCAACATCGATTTGAGTTGTAGGTGCTTTGGGGATCGTTCCATTATAGAGTTGTCCAGAGAAAGGCAGCAGAACAGAGCATGATTTTAAAACTGAACAACCAAAAAATGTTCACCTCCCGCTCTGCTCCTTCCGTGTCTTGGCCATTATCAGTTCAAGTGTTGCCTTTCATTCACCCTCGATTGATAGGGAAGATAGTTTCCCAGTACCAATCACAGAAACTTTGCCCTGATTTGTCAGAAATTATCCCTGAACGGTCTAAAATTGAAATTCATTTTACACAGAGGTCAGCTCAGTCAACTTGAATCTCCCTTGAAAAGAGAACTTGAAAGAGCACAGTTCCTTCTCTAAAAGCTGACCGATGGCTAGTCCATTTCTTACAAATTTCCCTGAAATAATAGCTCTTGAAACGAAACCTACAGCACCTTTTAACACGGGTGTAGTCCTAATTCCACTTAATTTCAGTCTAAACAAAAAGAAAATCTGTGTTGCACATCAAGGATCTTAAAGGGAAGGCAAATTATTGTTTTTTTGTTATATTTATTGTTGTTTTTCATAGTCTTTGGGTGGGTATGGATTACACATCGGGATGTTAGGCCGCTTCTGTGTGCCTGTGCTGTGTTACACAATGCCGGATCGTAACCTCACTTCCTATCTGCCTGTTAAACTCACAGGAACCCCTGACAAACCACATTTCTTTCCACTGGGGCAGGCAATGGCAGGCTGCACACACAAGCATGTACACACAAACGCACACACCTGCATTCATACATATGCTGACACACATTTATGTGTGGACGGACGTAGAGACAGACAGACGGAGGGAGAGACAGACAGACAGACGGAGGGAGAGACAGACAGACAGACGGAGGGAGAGACAGACAGACAGACGGAGGGAGAGACAGACAGACAGACAGACAGAGGGAGAGACAGACAGACGGAGGGAGAGACAGACGGAGGGAGAGACAGACAGACGTAGGGAGAGACGGAGGGAGAAATGGACAGACAGACAGATGGACAATAGTAATTAGTGGCGTGACTGGTATATGTTCTTGCCTTTTATCTTGTACCCCGAGGTGTAGGTCTCAGTTCAATCTGACAATAAATATGATTCATTACGTGAACATTCATTGAACTTTGATGTAATGCACAACATCACTAAAGATATGTTAAACTCTTGACACTATAGTCGATGGAGTTATTCATCACAGTTAAGCACATTCTCACACACGATAACTTGCGTAGTCACATGGATCATTATGAGGAGCCATTACGGTGTGTGTCTTGGGTCGCCTGATTCAGGGCCCAAGGGAAAACACTGACATCACCAAATATTGGCCGTCTCGCCTCTACCACAACGCAAGCAGTTGTCCCCCGACACTGTGTGCGTGTCGAGTGTTTCAGGCTTTCCTCTGTTCTCTCACACACACACATACACACACGCATACACACACACAGTCACACACACAGTCACACACACAGTCACACTCACAGTCACACTCGCAGTCACACTCGCAGTCACACACACACATGCATTCAGCTGGTCTGAGTGCAGATAGTCACCCCTTTAGAACCAGAAGGCATGATCTGTGTCTCTTTTAGAAGTAATTGCTGAACCGGATCATTGATTAATTCAGTGTGACTAGGACTGTTGAGGAAAATCCTGGGTTAAAGTATCCAAACTGCTGTTTAGTTGAGGTCAAAGAGTGAGACCAAATGATCCTCCTGGGACGTGTAAACGGACCAGGCAAAGAGATGGGACGAGCCAGAAGGCGGTAGTAAGCGTCTCCCTAGAACTAGAGAAATGTTAAGTTAGACTAAAAGTTCTTCCCCTCTGTGAGGGCAGCAAGGAGGGCAATCTTGCCTTGCAGACCCTGTGCCAGCACTGTGCCTTCTCCGGGTGACGTCATGGAAACGAGCATCATACTATGAACTCTCCGTGGCACGGCGTGCTTGGCCAGCGACAACGGGACTCAACCGTGCTACGCTAGCAGGTCGTTCGATAAATACTCAAACAATAAAGTCTGTGTTTGAACAGTACTCGGCCGTGGCACTTTGAAGCAGGTTGGCCACAAACTAGCGTGAACTCTAGTACTCTTACTGGTTCGATATATTTCTTGATGATGCCGCTTAAAAGGGATATGTTTGGCTGCTAGCTAACTAATGCTAAGGTGTTTCCGACACAACCTCTTACTTTTGGAGTAATTTGTGACCCACTTGTTTACTGACCAATTCATCATCTTATACAGGCCAACTGTGCACACACACTATGCTTGTCTATATACTTACTATCTGTATTTATTTACTAGCTTTCACATTACATTTGCCTGTTTGGACTAGGGGTGTAACGATCACACGTATTTGAACCGAACCGTCACGGTACAGGCACTTCGGTGTGGTTATAGAGGTGGACCGCGGTGCGTAAATGTGGCGCAAATAGCGTTAATGTGGCGAATGTAAAGGCTTGTTTTGCGGTGCACAATTAGAAACTTGAAGTCGGAATTCCCCCCGGACCGTTTAGCCAAAGTATACTACTCCGACTCCGTAATCCGACTTTGTAACTACGGAGACCCCTCAGCCCTAAACCGAGGTACGTACCGAACCGTGACTTTTGTGTACTGTCCCCTAGTTTGGACTATATTTCAGATGACTTGGTACTAAAAGACCAAGTCTCTACTAGTCAGTAATTGTGCAGGGTACTAACATCTGTGTCTGCAGACTTCATCATGCATCCATAATTAGGACACAATTTGGATATTCTTCAAGCCTACAGTCCTTTGATCCAAAAATCACCAGACTAGAGTGGGTCTAGATCCCGGCCATCCCCATATAAGCAAATACACAGACAATTTGCCTTTTCCACACAGCTGAGGCCCTCGGCAACCTGAGAGCCGCACAGGGGCCTAATCGACCTTGATTTGCATTGCTCCACGTGTGAGACAATTCGAAACAATAGAAACACTAGGTAGCAAAGGTCAGTGACTTATCAGGTCATCCGGTCTGTTGTTGTGGTTTTATTGATTGTAAGGTTTTTTATATCAATGGCTCAGTTGCTTCATTAAAAAGGCCATATGTGTGGTTAATTGACTGAAGTGAACATTCTCGTTTGTAATTTGCCATTTCAGGTAGTTAGTTACATTTCAAAGTTTGATCGGAATAAAATACTGATAAACACTCTGGCTGTGACATTGTAATTAGAAAGCTTGGTGCTGCACCTGAAGTCAAGAGAGCTCATTGTTCAGGCTGCCCTGCTCCCTTTAAGACTATGTAGTGGAAGTAGTATTGATGGAGTAATGCAAAACATTGTAAATCCACTGTGTGTGTGTAATGGTATATCAAACGACTATCAAGTCCTCCTTATACTTCTAAAGCATTCTGGACAGACGATCTTCTCCTGTGCACGTGATCCTTTTTGTGTTCGTCCCAATGGACCAAAACACTTGGGGTCAAATTTCCTGCCAAGGTTCCTAGCCAACATTGTCTGTGCTGGACAGCATTAGTGTCAACAATGGAGCCGCTTCCCCGAGGTGTTCCAGCGGGGTAAACAGAGATGTAGATCCCGACGATAACATCAGCTCCGTCTCAGCCTGTGGGAGCGCCAGCGTGCTCAGTCTGCCGTTATCCAACACTGCCGTTATCCAACTTTTAGTCCGCCGCTGCTAGTACTACGGCAGACATAAATAGATGTGATTTGACACCCCGTGGTGTTAATCGTGCAACATGGAACGACATAGACATACACAACATGAAATAGGATAGTGTTAACTTGCCGGCGTTTCCATCAAATCAACGATTCTCTTGTTTAGTGATCACAGCAGGTTCCCTTCCAAGTAGTGTTTGAGGGACAATGGGTGCTCTGCCATCCCAAAGCATAACTGGGACGTCTTAGGGCCCATTCTTGTAGTGCGTGGTTTGCGTCACCCAGACTTCTTTCTAATAGATCCTCATGAACCTGTAAACATACAAGAGTTCAACAGAGGTTTAGTGGCTTTTTCTAAATGGTCTGAGGATGGCTCATCAGGGCTTCGGTCTACAAGAAGGTTATCTTAAATACATTGGAATGCATATTGAATTTAAATAACCTTCCTGACCTATAATCAGATTGTTTTCTTTAACTGCCTGCTAGATGGTAAATGTAAGTGTTTACTTAATAAGTGACACAATCAAAGATTGGATCCTAACACAATGACACTAGTGTAGGGCAAGCCACATGTCGTGACCCATGTGGCTTGCCCTACACTATGAGGCACTCTGATTGGTGGCTGTAATCTATTCAGAAATAATGGTCCATTCATCATCGAGTTCCATTACGTACTCTACAATTAATATAAATTATAACTGCTACACACTTGATCGTTTATTAGTGGCATCTGTATACCGCCCGCCCAGTGTGTAATTCATCAGTCAGGGTGACGTGAACGTGATTGGATAGAACCGCGTTCAGGTTTACATGTTTTCTCTCCCATTGGGCTTGGTGTACAAGTACACCGCAGATTTTCCTTGAAGAGCGATGTTGTTCGAGCAGAGGGCAAGCATGCTCTCGACGCCAACACTGGTCTATTCTTTGAGGAAATGTTGCGTGTGGAACAGGTTGAGGTTCACTATACGGACGTATCTTAGTATCAGCCCCCGCTGATGGAGATTTTAAAGAGTTTGACTGTGTTCATAAAAGGCAGCTTCCATTGTTGCCCACCATAAAGCAAGTCTCTTTAGAGCTCCTTTATTCGGTGTGTCCACATGACAACCGCCGAGTGACTGCAAGGGTAAACAGAATTCCTCCCCAAGAGTTAATTGGTGATTTGTCCATCTGTTGTTGCCGCTTTTTGCCAAAGTAAAGATAAGGCTCACTTGTTAATGGTGTGGTTCTGTGCAGTGAGAGCCTGATTGTGCTAATGAAATTAGCTCCGGGATACAGTCTGTTTGTCAAAGTGGGGCTGCAGCTCACTGCATGGAAAGACAAACAAAAGGCCAGCAAAGTAATCACGTGCACACACGCACACAGGCACTCTTTCTCTCTCTCCCTCTCCTTTGCGATCGTTCTGTCTCTCTCCCTTACACATACGTATGGTGTTTAAGGTTAGTTAACACTGCCCCCCCCCCCCCCCCCCCCCCCCGGGACCATAACGCGAGGACCTTCTCTCGCTCCACGTATCTGGCTGATGGGTCCACTAATCTTCCCCAAGTTTGAGCGCTGACCCACCCACTGGGTCTCACATTCGCGAGTCGGACGGCCCGAGGACAAGCCATAGGTTGATGGAAAATCCATAGCGTTATTGCCATACATTACTTTTATTTGATTCGGCCCCACCCCCCTCAGAGTGAGAGAGCCACACGTCCTGGCCCCAGAGACGCTTATGTGATGGGGTGAGGGGGGGGGGGGGCTAGTAGTAGTGAAGCAGGTAGTAGTGACCCCATCCCACACACCCCACATCTATCTCTGGTGATATTGACATACGGGCCCTGAGTGAGCAGTCAGGGCTGGAATTCACTCTGCTCTATGGATTTCCTGTCCGAGGTCGACGCCTTGGAATCACCGCGACCGGTCGCTCACAAACACCTGGTTCAGAAAGAAGAAGAAATGTATGTAAGGGGGAAGGACTGTGTGGGTCACTTGACCCCTGCCACACTCCCGACACGTGTGGAACGGAGACCTGATCTGCTCTCTGGGAAATATTCAAATGGCGGTGTGTCCTTTTTATTCAACCAGTACCACAGGCTCGCGGTCACATGCACATACGTGCACAATCCCCACCTTTTCCCGCCGAACCACCCAGCCCCCCCACCCAGCCACACAACCACCCCAGGCAGTCCATTAAGCACCGCGGTCGTCATGTTCCACATTAGCCTGCGGAAGCCAGTATCGATACTGCACAGAGATCGGTATAAGGCATGGTGGCTAACGCAGACGCAGACCCGAAGGGGGTGTCTGGCTAAATGCGTGTCACTGAACAAGCTGAATCCATGTGGGTGTCTGCCTTAGTGTGGCACTCTGTCTTGTGTAAATGCAGGAGAATGTCACAGTACCGGAGAAAGGAGGGGCGAAGGAGACATGATTTGATGGGCGAGGGGCTGAACCGAGTCGAGCTCTGTGATTATACCTGGGGTTCACTTCTGTTTACGGTGCACTTCAATTAGTTATCCATCATGGGTCTGTGTGATAGTCGGGGGCTATATGATGAGGAATATAATGCATGTGATTGATCCCTGTTTCTGATGTCTGGTATTGAGGGAGCTGTGATGTTGACACAGGGATGCGCTTTGAGAAGAGTTGGTCAACATTGCCTCACTCGCACGCCTTTTGTGATTGTTCATTGGAGGACTGCTAAATGCAAATGTGTGAAGTTGTAAGGTATATAGAACTATGCTTTGAATAAAGTATAGAGAATTTGACTGGGGAAAACCAAAACCAGACTTTAAAACAAGACTCTTATATTGTGACTCTTATATTGTGATTGAACAGTTAAATTTTTTTTTCTTTTTTTTTAACTCATAGGGCAATTTTTTTGTAACACTTGCCCATGCAAAACACTGAGTTGGGTGTATTCTATATGTTATATGAGTATTTCTATTTTCTTTTTTACAGACCGTACATTCGCACAAGCCTCACTTCATCGCGGTGCACTGTCAGGAAGTGGGGGGGAAGAACTGTGAGACGTCCATGGCACACGTGGACAGTTTTATCAAGTAAGTATCCCATTATAGCGTGCACACGCGACAACATAGTGATCTTGCTTTTCTCTCGTCGGTTTCAGCGGCAGCCATATTGGATTCCCCAGCTGTGTGTTTCCTTATGGGTGGATGACTCCCCCCTCTGGTTAGAATAAGATAACCTGCCTGTTTTGTATACAGTTTTCATATTTAAAGCCTTATACAAATTGGAAGCTATGGAGGTTATTAACTCTAAATCAACAAACAGTAAACATGGGGCATTATAGTGTAATTATGAAGGGGTTTTACTCCCAGCCCAAAGGTTCTGGGATTGAGTCCCAAATGTCCACAGTAGCCTACCTGTGGATGACTTTAAGCAGGATTGCTATAATCCCATCCAGCTCCTCAATGTTTCAGAAGTCCTTTTGGATAAAAGCTGAAATACAAAATGGTAATATTACCCGTAGATATAACCGCAAGCGGTGATTAACGGGGTCCGAGCAAAATTAAAAGATAAGAACATACTAATGGAAGATATATAAATATGACATATAATTGTCATATTTAAGGAAAGATATTCCATTTATAAACCTGAACTGCAGCCTCATTCACATAGTCAAAATGTCTATTGATAAGCACTAGGGGTGTAACGGTACACAAAAATCTCGGTTCGGTATGTACCTCGGTTTTGAGGTCACGGTTCGGTTCATTTTCGGTACAGTAAGAAATCAAAATGCTAAATATAAATGTGCTTCATAACATGTGCTTCAAGTTGTTCATAACACACTTTTGTGCTTTTTACAATAGGAACATTAGACAATACAAAGCTAGAATTCTGCTCAAAAATATAAAGATTCTGAAATGTAGAAATAAAAATAAATAACATTGGCTCACTGTTTTTTTAAAAAAAGATATATAGATTATCGAATGTGCAACAATGAACAATTGCAACACTAAACAGTTTCAAGTTGTTGCTCAGATTAAATAACATGAATCATGTTTCTTTAAAAACAAATCTTTTCTCAATCTAATGTGCAACAATGAACAATTGCAACACTAAACAGTTTGAAGTTGTTGCTCAGATTAATTTTTACCCCCCCCCCCATTTTTAAATCTGTTTATCCACATTATTTGCAGGATAATAATACCCCAAATTTGAGTGCACATACGATGTACCCTACATGTTACTCCTGTATACCACAATGCAATGCGGTCGTGTTTTTCAAGAGGAGAAGAAGCAGCTGAATAACCACGAAAACAAATACATTTAATGATGGAGTCTCCGGCTTTCGTTTAGAAATGTCAACAATTTATTTGGGATTTAACATAGAATATTAAACATTAAAAATTAATAAAAAAAATACTTGAACAAGGAAATGTAACATTCAACATCAATACAACCTCCAGCTTTCCTCGTGAGTGCCCGGTTTGTTTACATGATGTGGGCGCATCTGTCTGCGTCACACAAATACCCGGCGCATTTACTGACGCAAATGACGTTTAGAAATGTTCAGCGTAATGTCCGAATACTCGTTTGTTCGTTCCCTAAATAGTGCACTATATCATGAACACTATATAGGGAATAGTGAGTGAGTGAATAGGGAACGATTTTGAACACAGCTACGTGTGCGCAACTGCATGTGCAGCCGCAGCATGTTCCACACATGCGGTCCTCTACTTAATATGTCCGTATGGAAACTCGTTCGGTACGCCTCCGTACCGAACCGAGCACCCCGAACCGAAACGGTTCAATACACATGTACCGTTACACCCCTAATAAGCACACAACATCCAGAAAACTCAAAGCGCACATTTCTCAAGTGAATCGGGGGCTTTCTTCAAAGCATATATCTGAAAAATCTTCGAAATTCTGGGGAAATTAAAAAAAATTTGTCAAGACGCACTAACGGAAGAAATATAAATATGACAGAATTAATTATGAAGTTAAAAATGGTTAATGAAGAAGTTCCCCTTAATGCCATACTGTGTCTTGGCAGTCCGGTTCTTGGAAATGAATGAGCCGGAATGTTGATTGTTTGATGAATTTCAGGTGCTGTTCAATGTTGTGTTTCTTAAATGAGTGGCAATGACAGAATGTCATGTTCAGCTTGTTCATGATGTCAATCAGGATTCAAACTCTCAACCTAAGGACCACCAGTACACAGCATTGTTCTGTTGAGCATCTGACATTCCTGAACTGCATGAGCCTCATTGATTGATTGATTGATTGATTTACATTTATTTCAGACATATCAAAATACAAATCAAACATCGCAATTGATTCACATTGATAAGTACACAACATCAAGAAAACTCCAAGCACACATTTCATAAGAGAATTAAGGGCTTTCTTAAGAGAGTACAGATCTGAAAATGTGCACTGTTAATGGTATCCACCTAATGATAGCCGTATGATAGTTATACAGCAATAATATACAACAAAATGGTCATATAGGCAAAATCAGATTGAGACTGTGGACGTTTGGCTTTTCTATGAAATTGTGGGAAAATTGTGGGAATTTTGAGTCCAGGTCAATCTAGTAAGGAGAAATAAGGCTAGTTCATATTTTTTTAAATAGCGCCACCTTCGGGTGTAGTACCACAATTTGGGTTTATGGGTAGTGGGGGGTATTGGTATCCACCTAATAATAGTCGTACGTTATTTTTTATACAATAACAAAATGGTCACATAAGAAAAATGGGCTAACTGCTCCAACTTTATTGGCCAATATTTCTTAAATGGAACTAAATAAAACAAATTCTGTTCGATGATTTTTGAGAGGCTTGGTCTAAAGATTTTATGTGGCGATTTTGGTGATTTTTCGATTATTTTGTGTAGCCTGTGAATCTTTTGATCATGTTTAGCTTTAATATGAAATTGTGGGAAAAGTTAAAATTTTTAGGGCATAAGGGTTTTATAAATGCATCTGATTCTTGAGATTAATATTCTGAAAGAATTTTGAGTCCAGGTCAATCTTGTGAGGAGAAATAAGACTAATTCATGATTTTTTTACAATAGCACTAAATTTAGGTTTATGGGTAGGGGGGGTTAAAACATTACAGAAACAATAGGGGACCAAGCAGCTTGGCTGCTCAGACCCCTAATTATGTTGATAATTCATCTTTCGTTGTTGTAGTCTTTATGTGTGTGTGTGTGTGTTGCCTTTCTCCAGAGAGTTGCTGTCCAGCGATGGCTTGAAGGAGTACAGCAGAGCCCGTGTCTACCTCGATGAGAACTATGAGTCCAAGGAGTTATTCACAGTAAGTACCTCGACAAAGAACAACATCTGAAAAGTACATTGCAAAAGTGTATGGCTTTTAGAATGCTTTTTTCTTTTTAATTCAGAGTACTTATCAGAATATATTGAAGGTTTGCATTTTTAATCGGCATGCAATTACTGACTTTGAAGATAAACTACACTTCATAACTAGTTAAATCTCCCTGAATGCAGAAGTAAGGAGTGACCACAAGGTGGCAGTAGATATTTAGAAATCTTTTTGAATGGTACTGCAGAGAGAAGTGTTTACATTTTCTTCAGCTTCTGTCTTATTTGTCTGGGGAATCAATTGATTAGCCTAACCATTAACAAGAGCTAAGATTATTTTTCAAATCATATGCTATAAGCATATATTCTTTCCTCCCCTGATGTTTTATACAATGGACAACATGAGAAACTCTATTTGACATATTATCATATGAGGACATAACGTACTATTTAACAACAGCATGATATGGTAAATCATGATGAACATAAAACACAAACCTGTATGGCATTTGAAACACTGATGCCCTGATATTTCAGCATATGACCACTGGGTGGCGCCATTGTCTTATGATACTAACAATGACGGTATCTCGAGCCAAATACACACACTAGTTTCACGGGTAATTGGAAGGCCGATTTCTGTGCCGGGACATGGCTGTTTAAAGTCAGCAGCAGTGTTCTATATTTCCTCTGTGTAGCTGGGGCTTAAATTGAGACGAATAAAGAATTGTCTATTACACACAAACATATACACTGTTCGCCCAGCTTTGTCTTCCCCTCCCTTACGAGTTTATGGCTGTGTTTATTTATTTATTTATTAATGTGTTATTTGAGGGGCTGCCACGGTACGCTGGCCCTCGACAAACGCTCATAAATCACGACATACAGCGAGTTGGCTTCATGCTCTTTTCATAAACATATTACAATTTGCTGCAAAACGACGCGCTCCCTAGCGCACATTATCTCCGTACGGAGGACTGTTTATTTGCCGGTGTTTGTCTATAGATTAACCTTTTTGTTGAATTTCCATTTTTATTATCAAATGGATATTGTGGGGTCCTGGGCTTCTCTATGTAAATGAGGGTGAAGCGTGCGTGGTGGATATTGAAATATCGCACAGTAACAGTAAATATGAATAACACTCCCTCGCCCACCCCCCCCCTTTGCTCGCCCGCGCCTGCTATTTAGCACTGATGACATCGCTCGTGTTTGTCTCTGACCCAACTTCGATTCCTTTTTTTTATTTTCAACCCCATCCAAATGTTTGTTGTGTGCGGATGTCAATTTTCAGATAATGTAACCTGGAGGCGACATTTCAGGTGTGTGTGTGTGTGTGTGTGTGTGTGTGTGTTTGGGGGGGGGGGGTTCGGGGTGAATAAGCTGTGCAAATCGAGAACATCTTGTGGACAAGAGAATAACTATTCAACTTTTTTTTTAGTCGAAGTCAAGGCTGAAGGATTTTAAGATGCTTCAAATTGTTTATTTGTAAGTTGAAACAGGAACGATATAGCTACTAGTGAATACATAACTTTGGGTACAGCATAGGCAATACAGGTAGCCCAGGTATGTGTCCATTACCAAAACATTTAGTTCATCGTTATTCACCTGTGACAGAGAGCAATATGGGAGAATTTATTATGACATTTATCGCGGGACATTATATGATATCAATATGTCTCAAAATATATGCTTATGTATTCAAAACCCAATGGCAGAGAATCTAGATGAGGACCATAATACCAAATGAAACCTCTCATATTGTGATAAATCCAGGCAGTCACATCTTGATTAGATTTAATGACAAAAATGTTTACGTTCATCAGAAGTCAATAATGTATTCACAGCAAAGCAACATGGGAGATTCACTAGCCATCCATATCTACTTAAAGGGATAGTTCAACAGTTGAACTGGAGTGTGGGCCGTGGAGAACGTTTGGTCCATGTTTAAGATGTAGGGATCTCTGGGAAAAAAAAATATTCATACATAATTGAGAACCCAAAGTAGACCTTGCTAACATCCCAGTGCTACATCTTAAACATGGAAATAATGTGGAAAATCAATATGTGTCACTTGAGCATGATAATATGCCTGTCTGAGACTGGTAGTTAAGAAGTGATGGACACATCCACCTCCCTGTGTGTGTGTGTGTGTGTGTGTGTGTGTGTGTGTGTGACTGTGTGTGTGACTGTGTGACTGTGTGTGTGTGTGTGTCTTACAGCCTACTGCTAAGGTATTCAGCAGGTAAAATGTCAATGAGAAAGGCCTGCCCTGATAACTCAACTCCCAATCCACTTGTTCCAGCCCATTAATATTTACCACAGACTCGGCCCTGAGGCCACATGCACTATCGCCTGCTCTTATAACCAACTGTCGCACTCACACACACACAAACACACTCAGACACACACACATTCAGAAACGCATTCAGACATGGCAGGTCTGAGAAGAGCACGAAAAGACAAACACAGAGGCACACACACACACAGCGTTTGATTGCTTTCACAACACTGTCAAAGAATGTCATCAAGAGCTTCCTTTTGTTACAGAGACTGACACACACACACACGTATACACACAAACACACGTACACTCTTTCATCCAACCTCCATGGACCCCAGTTGTTGCGGGGCATTTTAATGAGAAATTAAAGGGTGGGTGTGTGTGTGTGTGTGTGTTTGGGAGGCTGGGTTGAGGGGGGGGGGGGGGGGGGGAGAGACAGGAGTAAAACATAGGCCACAGGGGTAAATTAGGTCCCTGCAGTATGACATGACACTGATTCCCCCTTGTAGCACGAGCGCCTCAATGTGTGTATTTTGTACAAATGTTACTGTGGTTTGAAAGTTGCCCGTTATGTCGGTGTGCCGAGGCTTGCTCGACCTGCTGTCTAGCCACTTCAGACTGGTGTTTTGTAGAACCCTTACAACATTAGGTTAACGACCCTTTCCTTTAGTGCAGACTGTACAATTGAGATGACGTGCAACGCACTTTGAAGTTGAGGCCACCGTCCACCGTCGCGGTCATAAAATCAACCAAAAATGCATTATAGATAACAAATCACATTCATGAGTACGTGAATACCACACCCTTATCCCAACACTCTGTGAGGCCCTGGGTTTTTGAATTGAGCTTACTAAACACACCCAGAAGACCATAGGCTCTGAGACGTCTCACCCGAGAAACAAATAGGACAGGGAGGGAGAAGACGAGGGCAAGGATCGTCTGTCAGTCCGTCCGTTGAAGTTGTATTATTAAATGTAATGCCACCAGTGGAACCCATTGTGTTAGCATCACATGGCAGGGAGACGGAGGCAAAGAGATGGAGAGAGACGTTGAGGGTACCTATAGGGGGGTGGGGGCTGGCGGTGTCACCATGAATCAGTCCCGTCAAGTGATCCAATCACCTCTAGTACTGTCCAGTTGAGACCACCTTAACCCACACCGAACACCCAGATTCAGCTTGCCCAAGGGTCTTATCAACACATTGTCCTCGACAATGCATCACTCTGTTTATCCTATAGTTTAATTGCATCTCCTCCTTATTCCCCTTTTGTGATAGTCGCGTTTGTGTCGTGTGTGTCTGCTTGGAATGGGACTGAAGGCTACTGTGTAGCGTGAGTGGCCTACCACAACCTCCACCCAGCCCCCTTTCTCCACAACCTCCACTTCCCAGCAGTGCTGCAGAGAAGTCCTGGGTTAAAATCACAGTCTAGTGGACATGAAGGGGTCCTCCCATATCTCAGTGTGGTGAGAAGCTCTGAGCGAGCCAAGGCTATTGGAACGGAGCCGGTGTCACCTCAGTGGTATCGCCGGACCATCACTCTCCCTGGCCATCACTCAGCACGCACGCACGCGCGTACGTACGTGCACGCACATGCACACACCTCGAAGTCAACTCACACACACATGAATCTGCCACCTGCGGTGATTGACGACCAGAGCAGGAGGCAGGCCGTTCAGCCCGTGTGAAATCATTTGGGCTGTAGATGTTTCTAGAATGAATGGAATGTGTATATCGAGGTGAAGAGCTTGATGCAGTTCTGACTGTTATTGTAAGCTCGGCCTATAAACTGGACCCGTGTGTGGAGGTTAGTGGAAGGAAGAGTAAATCAGGTCTCTAGGGTCTGTGTGTTGGGGGGGGGGGGGGGGGGGCTTTTGTAAAATAGGATGCTGCTGGGGGGTTGGGGGACAGCCACAGATAATGATGTGTTTCCAGTGTGTGACTGAAACCACCCTCCCACCCAAAACACACACATACACACATACACACACACATACACACACACACACACACACGAAAAGGGGGGTGGCAGAGTGAAGGTGAGCCTGTCATATCGATCTTTTTAGCGTTAAAATATGAGCCACTTTACTCTGCTCCTGCGATGTGAAAAATAATAACTTGGACCCAAATTAAAAAATATTGATTGCTTAGGCGTCGACAAGAGCAAATAATAAACACCCTCTGAAGGATTTTACACACACACCCCCCCCTTAACAAACACCTCCTCCGCCCTTCCTGCCCTGCCTGCCCTCTCTCTCCTTCTCTCTCCCACTCGCTGTATCCTTCTATTCATCTTATTTTCTGTATCCGGCTATATTCTATCTCTGCATTTCTTTCTCTGTCTATTGACTTTCAATTGCTTTCTTTTCCTCTTTTTCCTCTTTCTCCAGATTAGTATTTCTCTTTCTCTCCATCTCTCTCTATTTCTAAGTCTCCTTTCTATTTCCCTCTCTCTCTCCCTGTGGCAGGGTGGTAGGTGACTCGGGGCCAGTAAATACACCCGTCTATTGCCGTGCTTTAGTGCTGTCCATATGTCGGAACATATCGCAGCAATTCACCCGGCCGGCTGTTAAACTGCGGCGGACGCAAATGAACACGGCAGCCATTGTTCCTTGCCCATCTCATCATCCACTCTGCCGCTGATTGATTGGGTCTTGACTCCATAATCTGGCATTAGCTCAGGCTTCGTTCAGGTTAAACATCCACACCCCTGTCCCTGCCCCCTCGTCTCTTCCGAGACACACACATGCACACACACACACGCATATATTGACACACACACATGCATACACGTGCACACACACACATGATGCATGCATACACGCACACATACACACACAACCGCCGCTGCAGCCGGTCATAATTTTTTGCACATCCCAGCTTGACTTTTTTATTTCCCGCCCGTTACAGATGAGCTCACGGGAGGCGGGCATAAAACGGGTGGGAAAACAATTGCCACAAGGTTAATTTTATTGCCTGCTCCATGCATTTGCGAGCAGGCGGGAGGGTGTCCTCTGCCCGGGTCCTGATGAATGGGACGGTGCAGGGAATGAAAATGAGAAGGGGGGGGGGGATAGGGAAGCTCGCTCCCGCCCCCCTGCCTCCAACCTAAATTGAAATTCTCTGACACGCTCAGAATTGGAATTCTGAAGCAGAGGCGAAGTCCCATTTAGTTTGATGATGAAAGCTGTCATGTGTCCTAGTCAATTGCATCCCCCCCCCCCCACACACAGACAGACACACACAGACACCCCCTCCCTCCCCAGATACACACACACACACACACACACACACACACACACACACACACACACACACACACACACACACACACACACACACACACACACACACACACACACACACACAGAGAGAGAACCCCCCCCTCCCCACAGACATCCACACATATCTTACTCCAGGGATTTCATGTCCCACACATCCTAAATGAGGGGTGTCTGATGTGCCGTGGCCGAACTGGGAGAATAAGGTCCTGGTTGTGCCCCACCGCTAACACGCCTCTTCCTGTCCTTTACTTCCTGTCCTCTCCGTCCCCCCTCCGCCCCCTCCCCCACCACCCCAGAGTATCGATTGTGTGAACAATCAGGGCATCAACTATGTACTTTCTAATGAAGACTGTAGATAGTTGATGGCGAGGAAGAGACTGAAGGAGGGATGGAGAGGGAGTATGGGTTAGAGTTTGGGAATACGACAGCGTGCAGAGCTGTGTTTGTGTGTGTGTGTGTTTGTGTGCACATGACTCCTGTTGACATCAGTGGCTGTGTATCCGGTGGGGGACGTAGTTCTGGCGATATCTCTGCTTCTCCACCCGAAGGCTCCTCCCGTTGAAAGCATGTCAGTGTGGGCTGGCGGCTGGCCCTGGGTGTGGGTGTGCGCTTTGTGTTGTAGTACCGCACTTCAGTGTCCATTGACATCAAGTCCTCTGTCCCCCCCCTCCCGCTCGCCCTCCCGCCACTTCCCCTTTTTATTTGCATATCTCTGTCCGACCCAGGCATTTTACTGGCCATTATATCCCCATTAGCTAATCTCTCAACTTTGATTTCCATAATCCTCTGCCTATTGAGAGTGCTCATGGTTCTCGTTGCCCGACCCCCTCCCTCCCCGCTCCCCTCAGTCCAAAGGGGAAACAGATAGACCCCCCCCCCCAACGCGATTCAGACTGCTCTGGATCTCACCGTACATCAACACACACACACACACACAGAACCTCGATAGCTGTGTTTTGCAATTTACCACGTGTAAAGTCTATTAATATACACAATAATGTTAAATATTAACTTCCTTTTCCATAATTTCCCAATATCAATTAGATTAAGAAGCACAAACACGCAAGAGACACATAGCTTTGACACTCTCCTGGGTGGGTGTGTGTGTGTATGCCGTATGTGCGTGCGGCAGCATTCAGATTAGCGCGGGGTGATGTGTGTGTTTGCAGTGTCAGGGGAGGCGTTGTCAAATGGCCCTGGTGGCGTCTCTTTAAAATACCCTTTATTAACATGAGTGTCCTGGCCCCCCCGCTTATCTGTCTATGCAACAGCGCGCGTTAAGAAGCGCAGCATAGCATCATATTTCAGCGGCCATCTCCGGAGCCTCTATCCAAGACAGCTGGTGCTGCAGCAACGACGCTTGGCTGCTGTCAAGCTGGCCGAAGTCGGTTCTATGTGGATTGAGATACCGGGCCAGGTTATCTCAACAGTAGATTCATGTTGATTTGTTTTAAATTTAATATTTCGTCTTCAAAATGTAACCCGAATCGTAGTTCATGGACATTTTAAAATAATAAAAAATATTCATTTGTGTGCGCGTGCGCTTCCGCGCGCGCGTGTGTGTGTGTGTGTGTGTGTGTGCAAGGGACAACCTTTTTGGGGTCCAACTAACTCATTGCTGGAGATTAAAAGAAAAGGCCAACATCTACAGCTGAGCGGTATGCAATTGGTCTGGATCAGGGCAAGTAGAATATCCCTGGGCTGACGACGACGTCTTCAGGCGATCAAACTCCCTTGAGCCCTGGTCAGCCCCCCCCCCCCCCCCCTCCCCCGCAGGCTGGCCCCCCCTCCCCCTCCAAACGAGTGGATAATTAATAAAGGCCCTGATCCACAAACAAGACACCATGATGGATCGCAGCGCTTGGACACCAACCAGCGCGCTAACACCGCTGTTTTCTCTCTCTTGCTCTCTCCACCACCCCCTCCACACTTCTCTTTCTGAGTGTCCATTACCCTTCAGAGTCACAATTAGTCATGCATGGCAGCTCCCCTTTTTCTAAACACACACACACACACACACACACACACACACACACACACACACACACACACACACACACACACACACACACACACACACACACACACACACACACACACACACACACACACACACACACAGGTTGCCTCTGCTTTTCAGTGGGGAGGTTGTCTGTCTATTCACTATTGGCAGCTATTTTAATCATTCATGCGGTTGTGATCTTTGAGGACGTTGTGTAAGCAGAGCAAAACCCCAAATTACTTACAGCTGCACAATGTTACTTTTTCACTGCAGCCATCACTTTTACTCCACAGACCCCATCGACTTGGAGGGGAAATTATAAATACACTGTACAAAGTATCTGTGGGTGTCGGGTTCGGTTCTCTAGACACATCTTTAGCGTATCATTTACTCCTGATTAAATGCGCAATGCATTCTTTATTTTAGATGATTTTAAGTAGGCTTGACTAGACGATTTTGGCTTGAAGTCCGTTCTTCTGTTGATTCAATCAATCCGATCCAATAAGGCTTCAATCCTTAACACTAACATACTCGTCTCTGTCTCCAATGGGACAGAAGGCAACCTCCAAAATAGCTGCAGCTCAAGCAGAGGATTCTGGTTCAAATGATTGCTCTGCTAATCCATCCTAGATGCTGCATTACCTTTTTTGCATCAAGTGGGACGAGTCAAGCGAGGCCAGGTCCAGGGTAAGCAGTAAGCACGGACCGCCTAGCCACCATCCACACCCCTACACCCCTTTACCCCTATTGCCACATTAATAATCAGCGGGTTATTCATAGTACTAGGATCATTTCCTGTATAGCTGCAGGGAATTCGATTGGCTGCCTCTACGCTCTTCGGTACGGTGTAGGCTAGAGAATGGTTGGGGGATTGGTTAGTCCCGCCCCTCTGCTTCCCTCCCTCTCCCTCCTGCGTGCTCTCTAACCATGTGGTGGGTAATTGGTGTGCGTGGTCTATTGGTTTGTGAGCGGAGACTACCTTACATGGGGCCCGGGGCGGCGTTCCTAATAGGAGGCAACAATCTGATCATTTAATTTCCTCTGTCTCTCGCGCACACCCACTCACTTCAGGAGAGGAAGTGATCACCCCGACGCACACTCAGGAACACACAAATAAACAGACACACACACACACACACACACACACACACACACACACACACACACACACACACACACACAGGCACACATACACACGCATTAACATAAAACACAAACGCATCCTGACACAAAGCACACACATATAAAGTACATCCTAACAAAACGCCCACCCACCTTAATTGAAACACACACGCACACGCGGTGCACACACACACACACACACACACACACACACACACACACACACACACACACACACACACACACACACACACACACACACACACACACACACACACACACACACACACACACACACACACACACACGGCACTATCCCTGGGCCCTATTTATTTCACCATAACCATCACAATCTAAATTGCCTTTCAAAAGCACAGCAGAAGGGAGACAAAACAGATCTAATTATGCAATTACTGCTGCTCTTCATTCTGCAGTTAAGTGGGCTTTTTCATTGTGTAACTTCTCTTCTGTCACACACACACACACGGGCACACGCACGCCTGGACGATACCTTCCACCATTCCCTCAACCCTTTCACTTACATCGCGGCCCCAAGCTCCTGCAACCCAGCCCCCTCCCCGCAACTTCTCATCTCATTTGGCCGTAATTGGGTTGCCTCGCAGAAATCAAATTTCACCAATTGGGTTATCATCCTCTGGAATTGTAGCAGTACCTCGACATGAGAGACTTAATCTGCTTTTGTTAAGATCCCTACTCCCTTTTACAACACACACACAGACACACACACACACCGCGGCAACATTGAATCATGATAGTTATAGGGTGTACCTGACCTGTTACTGTAGACACACTCATAGTATTCCCACCAAACCCCTCACTCACCTTACCACCACTTACACAAAAATACACTCGCGCGCACAAACCCACACACACTTCATCCGCGCCTTCCTCATGTGCAAATAATATAATGTGATTTGAGCATTAACAGGCTTAATTACTTAAAAAAATTCGTTTTAATTTACACTGATAGAGTATCGATCACCCAGGCAGAGATTAAGGCCCTCGGCGGAGCGGTTGATGAGGAGTTAAACAGGGAGGGGCCCCCGGGGGTCCTCCAGGGGCCTGGCCGGGCCGTCCCGCTGCAGCCAGGAGGGGAATGACATCCTCCCGGCTAATGAACTGGCAGCATGCGCAGACATGAAGCCCGGGCCCCGGCGGGGAAGGGCGAAAATAATGGGGTTTTGGCCGTGTTATTCATTCACTGCCATGCCCCAATCCTCCTGTGGCTCCTCTCCGGGCCCCCTGAAGCCACCGAGGGGCCCCCACCACCCCCACCCCCACCCCCACTGTTTGCCCACATCCATCCTGAGCTGACCTTTCTCCTAAATATGTGTTAGGTATAGATATGGATATATAGAAATGGAGATGGATATCGCTATAGATGAATAGATATAAGTGGTGTCCTCGAGTTAAGTTTTCAGCCTCTTATCAGTTTTTTCAGGCCAGACCATCGTCCACTGATCACCCAATCATATTGGGTGATGCTTAATGTATGCTTTTCTTCCGCATGGTTTAAATGCTTCAATTGAGGGCTTCCCGCAGCAGTCTATAGTCAAGGCCCAGCGCCTCCTGCTAACGGACCAGTAGATGGACCATCTCAATGTTAAACCACACCATATTTATTAATTAAACACAGAATCAACTTCAAAATCGTACTCATCACCTACAAGGCCCTCAACAGCCTAGCCCCCCCCCCCCCCTCTACCTTGCCGACCTCCTCCATCACCACGCCCCCTCCCGATTCCTCAGGTCCATCTCTGCCAACCTGTTACAAGTCCCCCGGACTAAGCGCCGGACTTGGGGTGATCGGGCCTTCTCAGTTGCTGCCCCCACCCTTTGGAATTCACTCCCCTCCCACTCAAAACATACCTTTTTAGACAAGCCTTCCCCACCTAACTCCCACCTTATTCTTCATGTTTAACCTCTGTTTTTCTTTTAATCCTAGTCTGTCTTAATATATGTCTGTTACATAGTTTAGATAGGACAATATGTAAAGCGTCAGAGTACCATATTAAACGCTATATAAATTTAATTTATTATCATTATTAATATCATGCAGACATTAGAAAAATCAAAGATAAAATTATCAACCAAACAATAATGGTATTGCTGAATACAAAACATAACCCGGCAAATTGCACGGAGAATAATGATTATTACCCCACCCATAAATAAAAAACATGTATGATTCCTCCAAGATGCTGTATTATCCCTCCCCAAATATATGTTTATTTATGTAGACAATTTTTTTATCTATTTATACATAGATATACACACAACACACACAAGGAAGGAGCAGAGCGGTGTTTGGGGTGCGAGACAAATACCGGGGATCCATCAGGGTTTAATCCAGCCCCCCCGGCCCCCCCACCTCTCCTTGGCGTGGCTGGAAGTGTCAGTTCGTGATTGCCCCGTCCCCGTCGGTTCACCAACCCGTCCGCCGCCATCAAAGAGGCAGACCCTTTCATGGCAGAATTGATCTCCCCGCTCGGACCACATGTCACGTACGACCGGCCCGTATCGGAAGGGGGCGGCGGGGCGGGGGATCGTTAAAGTTAAACCCAAGCAATTTCCTGGCGGGTTTGAGGGAGAGGCGTGTGTCGGGGTGGGGTAAGTGGTGTGTTGTGTGGATTAATTATAGCAGTAGAGACAACCCCTCGACACCCGTCTCCAAGAACCAACTCAAACAAGCACACTTCACACACAAGTGGCTTTAATGACTTCCTCTCCGAGAGCGCGTGTGGTTGTGTGTGTCCGATCTGAATTAAACTTGTGAGCAAACAGGTAGATGATAATGGTGTATTTGCCGTCCAAGACAAAGCTTCTTTATTGTGATTTATTCACACTAAATGTGTTTTCTCTCTCTCTCTCTCTCTTGCTCGCTCGCTCGCTCGCTCTCGGGCCTGTATGTATATTTAACTCTATAATAATAATAATACATTTAATTTAGAGGCGCCTTTCAAGACACCCAAGGTCACCTTACAGAGCATATAGTCATGATTCAAAACTATGTAAAACAGACTAGGAATAAAAGGAAAACAGAGGTTAAACATGAAGAATAATAATAATTAATAACACTCAAAGACGCCTAAAGTGAAGGGGGGACCTCACTAACCACCACCAATATGTAGCCAATACCATATGTAGCCAAGACTTGACAGTGCCATTAATATCTATGTTGTTGGCAAATTGATCTGAGGATATAATTGCATTGCAACAACTGATAAAATATGTAAGCTTGGCAGAGGAGAGGAGCGTTACTTTCCCAGCCTGGGAATAGAGCCTCATTTGATTGTTCAACATGCAACTTGAGCAAGTTGATGATCTTTGTATTTCCTATTGATTTATCATAAAGCCATTTTCCCTTTCATTCACTTTACCTTTGAGATATGTGTAATTTGGACTAAAGAACAATCATGAAAATTGCCACCTTTGCTTATTGGTTGACTAAGATAATAAATGAAGAAGATTTTATTATTTTTTAATGTCTCAGGGCACACTCACACTAGGCCATCTGTACCGTGCCCAAGTCCGTTTCACACCTGTACCGTGCTCAAGTCTAGATCGTTTGGCTAGTGTGAGCACGCCAACCGTAATCAAGTCCACTTCAAATCCGTGGCCTGAGCACACTTCAGAGGTGTGCTCAAAGTCAGTTAAGTGTCAACTGTGTTCTCTGAGTGCGCCCTCAGAGTACCCCAGAGAAGGTTTACTTACTCAATAATATGATGATGTGGGCTGAACAAAACATATATTTAATAGTTGAATCCTGGAAGTAAATGATTGGAAGTTTTCAATGAATCATGATGTTCCCTATATCTGGATGGGTTTTTAAACTTCACGGGTGAGATGCTGATGCACCATTCCAAAATTGTCATTGTTGATGAAGATTGAAGAATAGTAAATGAAGCAAAAGCCAATTGTGCGTGAGAGTATTCATTTGTAGTGATATTTTACAGATTTTACAGTCCGTTTTGTTTTCCTTTATTTAGAATTCCCTGGTCTCAGTGTAGTAAACGATGCATTGATTCAGCCTTTTGTCATGCTGATATAGCCTGATGCTAGTATCAAGCTATATACTGCATCACCAATCAGACATGTGATGTGATTGATAAACATGATGGATGAATGACAACAGCACAACCTTAACCCTGATCACCCCCCCCCCACACACACACACACACAAACACACACACTCTTCACCACCCTCTCCCGTTCTAGTGCTGTCCTCTCTGGGTCGACTTAACATGAGGCCATGCAAAAAAGACCCGCATATTTATATTTTTCCTGAGACTTGCTTTATTCAAACGAGACCTGGCTGTATGGCGGAGGCAGAGAGTGATTGCTGAGTGAGAGGGGCCCTTCGGGGGTCCGTGCCCTTGAGCAGGTAGACTCCCGCAGCTTTTCAAGACGGGTACAATAGGTCCCGGCGAAGATTGGAAAGGGGACGAAGATGTTTGGGACCAACCTTATCTCATTGCATTACCTCAACTTGATGTTGTGAGGTGGGGAGCCATCTTAACAAACAACCCCCCCCCCCCCCCCACCCCAACTATTTTTACCCCTGTCTTCGGACTGGCATCTCCCCCCATGACGGATATCAGGATGTCTCCAATACCCATAATGGACTTGGCAGGGCCTGATGGGTGGGGGGGGGGATTGGGGGGAGCGTCTGGGCTTAGGCTACTTGTCTACTTCACCCCCCTTCCTCCATCATCCAATCACCTTATTCTAATGCTCTTTCATTGTTTAGTCAACCGGCTGTCCATTTACATCAACCTGCAGCCACGTAGGCTCCCGGCACAAGCACTTAATAGAATTAGTAGGTATCCCACAGCACATTTTAAACACCTAGGGCTACTTACTGACTAGGCACACTCGGTCACTCAACCCCCTTCCCAGGCGCAGGACTCTGCTCTGCATACAAGCCCTCCATCGGAAAGTCCGCTATGGCCCATATTGTAGAACACACACGCACCCCGGCACTCGACTTAACCGTTTTGACTGTCAAACAGCCGGACCTCCCGCTCCCCCCAAAATGACCTTGGGCAATCTAGGCCTCCGAATACCAAAGTCAATTTGGTTTTCATGTTTGTGTTGTGCGCCTCATTTGAGATGTCTCATAAAGCACACTTGGTCCTCTTGTATTTTTTATAAGATTTGTAACGCACTTCATTAAGGCCCTCTGGAGCACATCTGCTGCTCCTCGCTGGAACAGCCCGTCGATTCATAAGGCTCCAAATTCCCGAAACTGATTAGCGGGAATGTTTTGGCTTTCCCTTTAGTTGAGCGTATAACTAGACAAACAAAAATGAACATTCACATGTATTAAGATCCACGCGCATGCCCCCCCTCATGACCTCAGATGAAGCGCATTCATTTGCTTTTACCGCTCCAGCGATCGGGAGCCTTCTCTTCTCCTCCCGGTAGAGGCGTTTATGTTACTCTACTGTTTATGATGAACAGTAAATAAGTTCACATTCACATCACACAGACTAAAATACCTCCAGGGCTTTGTCTCCCTACTATCACATGGATCTGGAAACCTACGGGGGTTGCCAAGCGAATCAAACCACGTACTTGTCCCCCGTCAACCGTTTTCCTGTAAACTATTACCCATAATAATAGTATTCTGCCGCCTGCGGGGAAAGGATGTGCTCAGCCCGGGGCACCAATACGGACTTTCCCTTTTGGTTCCGGCCCCCCCCCCCCCCCCCCCCAGGCCAATTGATTTTTGTCTGGAAAATTAATACAGTCTCTGTTAAGGTTCTGGGGGTCAGAGGCAGAGCGCATCCCGGCAGATGAGGGGCGGGACCGACAAACTGAGAGCGCCTAGCGGCGTGCCGCCAGCGTCCCACGAGCGCTCCTGATGAAACAGGCGGCCGGGGTTCATCCAAGGGCGGCCCGGCTTTTATGATGCATTGCCTCTTGCGTCGGCGTCGAGCGCACGCCCAAAAATACATCCCTTTATGATTGTTGTGGTAACCGGGGAGGTCAGGATGCAAAATGGTAATATAGAAACAGACATACTTATGGAGTGCGCCACAGTTGGTGGACGCACTGCGTGTCCTTGTTGCGTGCGGCGCGAGTTGGCTCGAGGTTACCCATTGATTAATTTCAAGGAGGCTTTTTATTTTTTTTATTTCCACCACTCAAGAGTTGAGTCTTAAATCTTTTGTCGTGGATATAAGAGAAGAAAAAAAGAGAATGAGGTAGAATTCACAGTATCTTCCAATTCTCCCCCATCCTTCGTCTCATAAGCGCGGGGGGACAAAATTGTAAGATCAATGGCAGAAGTCAACTTGATGGCTCCGTTTGACCCTCACGATGACCGACAGGGACACTTACTTAAGGTAGGGAGCCACGCATGACCATGTTTGGGTGAGGAATCATGCCCTAGCGGGGAGTGATCTCACACAAAGGGTGCCCCAGTCAGTGGGGTTTAATGCACAAGGTTAGCCACAATAGGGTCCTGTGTGCACGACTCTTTAGCTTATTATGCCCTCGTTAAGGATCCCTCTAATTAGATTTGATGTTACGGTCTTTTAGTTAGATTCAGGCTTTTAATATGGACTGCCTAATTACATTGCTGTGTGCATGACGGGAAAGAAAATGATTTTCAAAGCACTCCACGTCGTCCTGGAAATGAGGGGCTTCACAGATGGCCAGTGATGTTTGCGCTCAATGTTTTAATCCAGTTCAGGGAGGATCACGCATTCATGTTTATGTTGATAACATTTGGACAAACTATGTGGGCGGATTCAATAAACAGCAGGCAATCTTCAGTTGGCTCGGAGAATAATGGCATGCTTTAATGACTGGACTTCACCGACTGCTGCAACATCATAAGGCCGCACTGTATAATCATAGTACGCCTTTCACACACGCGAGACCCGATGGCGTGCAATGCCGTGCCACCTGGTCACCCGTTGGGCCCTGGGTCGTCCCAAGAGGACCTTTTGAAGGGAGACGAGGGCCCCGTCTAAATCCCCTCCTTTCCTTTCATGCCCCCTTTCTCTCTCTGGGTGTTGTACTCATGGACGGTACAGACATGGTCTACTGCCACCTTGCCCCTGGCACAAGACTCCTTCTCAGACCCTGTTTAGCCGGCCGTTTAGAGGGGCCCTCGCTCAGGGGCCTCCTGTGGACTGAACGGAGAGAGAAAAGGAAACATCTGCGGGAGAAAAATCTTTTTCTTTTAATTTATTATTATAATAATGCACAGTCGGGGAGGGGAGGCGTGTATGACATAATTTCTGGTTATCTAAGAAACCGAGGAACTGAATTTACATTTGCTTTTCACGCGGCACCCATGTGCTCTCGGGTTCGATGCACTGAAGTATAACTAAGCTAGCATGGAGAATATCCAGCCATTTAAATGAAGCCTCTGGGATTTTTACATAACACATCATCGGCGAGCATTGGTTTTTACATAAAGACAAAGAGGGCCACAAAGAGGCACCGGACGAGGGTCTAAGCCTGAGACGAGCCACTGCGTGGTTTTTTTTGTACTTCTCTAAAGCTTCACGCTCCTGTGGTCACTGTTGTGGTTCTGAGAGCCTGGGCTCAAACCCAGACGAGAACATAGAGAGAAAGCAGCTTATTTCCTTTTTCTTTTCTTTTTTTCTTTTACATCGTGCAGAAAAAATATAGTTTTAGTCGGTGCAACCTTGGATTGGAAGCCGTTCTTTATGCACACTCGACCCTCTTGTCTGCCCTCTCCGTCTGTCGGACCGGTCCGCCGGTCTCCGGGCCCCGGGCAGATGCGCATTGATAGCCCCTGTGATGTGGGCCCTTATGGATGTTTCATGAGATTGCCCATGATCTAGAAGATGTCGCCCCCATTTGGGAAGAGTTGTGTTGTGTGCTAAGGGTGGAGGAAGGCTCTCTTGATGCAGAGAAATTAGGAACATCCTGATAAATGTCTCCCGCGAGTGACAAACTGATTCAGCGAAGATGCTGCAAGCCGGTATATTTCATGGCGGGTCGCGGCAATAGAGCTGTATCTCATTGGGCCATCCAAGGCTGCCACTTTGTCATTACAAGGCTGCATAAGCCGGCCGATGGCAGCGTGGGACAGGGACAGAACAGCTGTCTCGGGCCCCATGCTGTGACTGATGACACTCTGCAGACATTGCAGCTCTGACAGCAATCCCGGCATCCTTAAAGCTCGCTCAATGCCCGTAATTTGGATATGGAGAGTTGCTTATGTCATTGCTGGCAAGCTGATTTGTCAGTGTCTGTGTGTGTGTTTGTGCTTGTGCGTGTGTGTGGTCGGTCATTTCATGCTTTAAAATATCTAAAATTTTAAGCAAGTTATTATGAAATGACATTAAAGGCAATCACCATAATTGCAACACCACTTAATCCTAAATGTCGGACTTCCTTCCTCTCCCAGCCTTAATTCAACCACAGCAATCACTCATAGCTCCAGTTTACCCATATGATCCTAATTCAATCTCTGCCATCACAAATGAGGGCACACGGATAGGCCCAATATTAAATCAGATATTAATATGTATTGATGAACAGTCCATGACAACATTAGCGGCCTCTCCAGCACGCAGCTGGGGCAGGGGGGACTGGGGGGAGAGAGGAGGAAATCAATGACCTGAAAGACTAGTCATTTGCATGGGCCTCTTTCTCTAATGGGAATACTTTCTACATAAAGGGATTTACAAGTTGAAATATTCTTTTGGATTATTGGACATCCATAGCCAAATATGATTTACATTAATGAGCCTAAGTATATTAAACCCATTTTATCTCCCCGCATCCAAAACAATTGAATAATGTCCCGGGGAGAACCGCACTGGGCCGGACGAGCGATGGAGGGGGTAATGCTGCTTTAATTGCAAATGGACAACCTCGATTGTTCGGACTTTGATTTTTCTTGTTCCCTTTTTTTGGGCAGCAATCTAATAAGGGAACTATTCATCATCTTCATATCCCCTTTCAAAACGATGATCTCATTAAGCCTTATGCAACGTTGTTATCTGAAGAAAGACACTATTCACCGGCTTGACTTCCCTCATCGGCAGTTCATTTGAAAATGGCTTTTGAAAGATTATATTTCACAGCAAAGAAAGGGGGTAAAAATGGCTTTCAGGCCGTATTCCCGGTGTCTGTTCCAATTACCGATAAAGAGGTTGCCCTTGCTATAGTGCAAAGCCAATTCCTCTTAGTTTTTCCTCCAAAGCATTGTCCGAGGTACCATACCGGACTGTTTTTCATTGGATTAGGATTGCATCCTTCTGCGGTGCTCGCTGTGTTGAGGCCGTTATTAGATTGCCGGCGTGTCCCCCGTTGACCCTATAAACTTCACATTCCTGTTGGTCTCCTCGGACACATACGAACATCATGGGATCACCTGAGCCTGACATTGTGTTCTGGTAACCTGCATATCACACTGACCTCACACACATCCCAGACATCTCTCCCCTTAACCGGCTTAGGCCTCTGTCACATACGCTGATCAGCTGTCACAGGCCAACAAAGCCTGGACTGATTCTATACGTTCAGTTGAAAGATTTGATTCGTCAAAAGTCAACTGAGCCCAACTCAGAAAAATGTGTTGACATTTAATAATAGTAAATATTGTCATATTTAATCGTTTTGGTATTTTGGGAAGAACCACAAAGGCAATTATATCTCGTAGCCAATGTATATATCAAATGACAATATCCAGTAAAAGTCGATTCATGTATCTATCCAGCTGTCAATGCACGAAATTCCGACATGCCAAAACACATTTGTGGTTATTAAGAATATATTGTGTTTATTTATGTGATATATTACTACCTTATTCAAGTTGTTTAAAACAATGTTTTATTTAAGTGCTTTATTTTCACGTTTTAGGCTTTTTTATTGCCTTTTTAAAAATCTGTCTGATATATTTTATTTTTTAAATGTTCCAATGTGAAGGGAAATGTGGCACATAAACAGAGCTGGCTATGCTCTGGCTTGTGTGGCCTTGTGTGGCCTTGTCCGCCTGGAATTTTAACAGCTGTTTCAGCTGAAAAAACCTTTTAGGTAACTGGATATCATCCTCTGATGAACCTTTTACGTTGTTGGGCAGAGTTAATCATGGCAAACAACGAGTTATACGTCCTCAAAATGCCTAATCTATCTCTTTTACGAGGCCCAATTTCATTTGCTTTAGCCACAGGTTTTGCTCAAAGTGTACTGGTGGACCGAGGGGACATTTAGTCAAACCTCACTCTGGGGTCAGCAACAGTACACAGCCCCCACAGGTGTAATCCCATTTATTTTGATCCCCTGTTCTTTACGCCCTCGTTAAAACCTGCTGCGGCAGCCACCTTGCGGTGGTAAATATGCAGCTACAATATATAAGCTACATGAACGTTAATCTTTTCCTTTTATTGAACAGACTGCCGCCTTACGCTCATGTACCCAACAGAATCCACAAGGCTAACCTTTTAGTGCCTAGACTAGTGGGACGTACCCTTTTTTAAGCCGAGGACGACGCAACGCTTCCGTCGAAATGCTAAACGCTCCCGGTTCCAGAATAGAACTCAACATTCCGTATTTCATTGGAACACGTCCGGTTTAACGGCCCTCCTCTGGGAGAATACGAGAACAGGGCTGGGCAGGAGCTATAGAATGGGATATCAGTTATCTTTATCTTTACTAAGTATTATGCCTAAGGAACCAATCAAGTGGTCGACGGCCATAAAAGAGCAGCCCTTTTTTAAATAGCCTACTTTAAAAATCTGAGTCATGTCATGGACGCGTGTTCACTTTCCCCCCTTTTTCCTCTTTTCTTTCTCTTTTTTTTGGGCTGAATGTCATTGCGGTGATGGTTTTATTGCTTTAGACCCCGTCCAGCGGGCAGGTCGGAGGAGCCACGGCACGACTGATGAGCGTGGCAGGAAATTGGCAGATGGAAGCATCCATTTCACCGCTAATTAGGGGATCCAGGGGCCTGCCGACTGACAGGGTTCAGCCGGGCAATGTAGTGCCTGCCAGCTCCCATCCCCTGCGCTTTATAAAATGCTCTTTAATTCGCCGGCACAATATCATTAACTTTGTAAGTGGATGAACACAATGGACAAGCAATTTAATTAACTTCTTGCATTGAATGTTTGAGGGGAGACTAAATGAAATTAATGCACAATATTTCCCAGGGATGCGGCCAACCTTGGGAGAGGGTTGGGATTGTTGGCAGGTCAGGCGCTGCCCTGAGTTTGGCCAATTACGCTTTGTTTAGGCCCATCCGTAAGATTCTCCTCAAAAAGAAAATAAAATCTGTGGTTACGGGATCAATCACAAGCACATGTCACTTTGCATTCAGGGAGGGATTTTAAGAATAATATCAAGAGGAAAGCAGGTCAGCGTCTGTCTGAAAAACCCAAGAGGGGCTAAGCACACACCATACCAGATGCGTACTACATGGTGCTTTTACATCAGATAAAGGATGAACAGAGATTCTGTTTCTGACTCCCGATTTTACATACAGATGAGAGGGCTTTCTCCTTTTTGCTGTCATTCTCTTCATTCATTCTCGTCACACTCAAACAAGGAGAAGTCTACTCCTCCGTCACGTTTTATCTAAATCTGTTCCTCTCAGTCTTGGCCCCAATCATCCTGAGATTGAGCCGTGCCAGGATAGGGCAGTTTAAAATGAAGACTGGTGCCTTCAATCATTGGATTGAACAGGGGAGTGTTTGTGGGATGGCTGGCTGCAGGACATATTGGAGGTGGTTATGGAGCTCATCCCTAGATCCTAATCATCGCTTGATAAACCGGGTGAATTGCGATCCAATTCCTTCCCGTTACCATTTTCCTCATTGGATGATTATTTTCCGTGTACGCAAGTGGTGGAGGAACGTCGTCCTTTGACACCTCCATGGACGTCTCCCTGTCCCGTCCAAGCCCAGTGGTCCGGCCTCCCCTCCCCCAACCTCACCCTTCACTTTGCGGGCAGACAAGGAGTCCTTCAGGGGCATGACGGATGGCTCCCCAACACCACCGGCCGCTTTCAAATCACAGGAAGTGACAGAAGAAGTTTTAATGAGAGTTTTGTTTGTGTGTCCAGTCAGGCCTTCCAGCCAGCCGATGAATAATAGACACTGTGGCTCAATACGCTGAATACTCAATCAATGGCACTGGGAGAGGGCCTTGGCAAACATGTATGGTGGGCCAGGCGGTGGGGGGGGGGGGGGGGGGGGGGGGTGGAGAGGGAGAAGGAGAAGGCGGAGGCGCTGCGGTCCCTCTATCTCCGGGCTGAAGCGGTAAAAACAGAAGGTCCGTCTCTATTGACAGGAGTTTCTTGTCTTTTGGCGACAGTGTTTTTCCTCGGGGTTGCTGGGAAGTGGGGTGCCGGGTGGGTGGGGGAGCGCAGGGTTACAAACAGGCTGTTTGTGTGCAGTATGGGACTTCTGTGAGGAAGTCCCCGTCCGTTTCTGAATATCGAGGGCGCCTAGTCCTCACGAAGGGCGAGGTAGCAGACGACAACGGGCCAGACGGCGAATTAGAAATTGAATGGCTCGCTACTTTTTTTTTTTTTTCTTACCTCCTGTCTGGTGTCCACGGTTGATGCTTCTTTTCCCCGCGCCTTGATGGATCCGCTTTTGAACCGTCTGAATTAACATTTGGGGTTTAGAGTGTGTTTAGAGGCTGGAGATATGAATACACAGCCTTATGTGGTGGCTAATGGACATATTATTGTGGCCATTAGTCAGAGCCTTGTCCCGATCGGCGCTCCCTAAGCCGTAGTGACACCCCATGTGTTCCTGATGTATGGAGACACCGTGCTTCCATGACAGCATATCTGATTGACCTTTTAGAAAAGACTCTTTGTGTGTGAGTGTGTGTGTGTGTGCGTGTGCGTGTCTCAGTGTTGGTGTTTCGCCCTCACACACACATGCACACGTTCTTTGTGTTGGCTCACATGTGATTTAACAGATGAGGACACCCTAGGGATTTCGGCGATGCAATGAGTTCTAGACGGGTGGAAGAGGCAGCCCAGGGAACGGCGTGTGTGTTGGTGTGGGGGTGGGTGGGGGTGTGTTTTAAAGACAAAATGCCAGTGAAGCCCAAAATATCTCTAGCGACCCTTCTCTCTATATCGGGATAACTTGGAATAAAGTAAAAGAAAGGAACCACACAAAACATACAAAAAGGCTATGCCCATAAATCCATGCTGCAGAGCAACATGGCTACAGGATCGGTGCCTTGGGTGGATGCCGTTGTGTTGACCACACATTCAGTAGAACAGGAGTACGGCGCAGTACTACAAACTGTCCCGATGCACTTTGCGGACGGCATTAAGCCTTGCCCTCCTAAGTTGTTACGTGACACACTGATGGCTGCGGGGTGCGGACATGTCAGCCCTCCCGGGATTGCCCCCCCCCCCCTCTCATCTCCAGCACTGATTGGAGGTGAGACCTTGCGGCAAAATTATTACTTTTATGTTTGCTCTATGGCTCATTTTTCACACTAAACGTACGAAATCCATTCAAAGGTCAGCGGTTCCTCGCTCCGCGGCCCGCGGTGGTGACTGGCGGCGGCTGCCCCCCCCTGTATCGACACGGTGCTCAGCGGGAGCGCGGCTCGTGGGCGATGCACTGCCGCCATACTGCACTCTTCTCTATCTGCCGGCAGACACAGTCTATTGGGACTTGTTCAGCCCCCCCGTCTGCTGGGGCTTTCGGAAATGTCAATTGTGCACGTGCACCGCTTGGGTGGAGGATACGCACGTGCACACAGACAGACAGACGCGCGCACACGCACGCACGCACGCACGCGCACACACACACGCACACTGAGACGCACAAACACACACACTAAGACGCGCACACACACATACTATGACGGACACACACATACTATGACGCCGACACATTCTAAGACACACACAAACACGCACGCACAAAGGACACACGCACACAGGACCCATGGAGGAGATCTCCCGGTGCTGGTGTGGTGTGCCCTTAACCGGGAGCGGCTCGGCCCAACGGGACCTGCGATCGGAGACGGCACCGGCGGAACAAGCCGTAAAGGCGTAGCTTTTATGGGGCGGTTATTGTCTTTCTGTCTACAATTATGGCGATCACTCACTTCCCCTCGCGCGTCCCGGGCCCCGGGGCGCGGCGGGGCTTCGGAGGGGGCCCGCTCGGCCGCGCTTAATAGACTGACTTTTTACTAATGGAAAATTAAGTAGCGGCCGTGGCAGAGGGCTTTATAAATATGTAAAATATACTTTTAATTATTTCAAGTGAATCGGGCAGCTAATCAATAAAGCGGGACGTGACAAACATACGCCTGACACGGGCCATTGTAAAGCCACCGGCGGGGAGATAAGCGCAGGCTGTCAGCGCAGCGCCAACCTAATGAATATTTTTCTGGCTGTCATGCGCCGAGACAAATGGATTAATTGCGCCCGCTAATATAATAGATTCTTCATGAAGAGTGTGCTGGGGGATTGGGGGGGGTGGCCGGGGATCTGGAAGGGGGGTTGGGCCCGGGATAGAGGTGTGGGGGGGGGGGGGGGGGGGACCGGTTGAACAGGAGGAGGGAACACGGCCGGTCACTGCTGGGTTTTGAACCCTGGCTCCAGATAAATATTTATTAGGGTGGAGGGGTTAAGTAGATTTCTTGCGATTACACAAATGGCCACTTAGGCGTGGCTGTTTGTCATTTATTTGAAAGCTGATTAATGATCATTTGTTAGAAGTCATATTAGTTTTTCTTTTGGCAGTCTCTGCAACAGTGCCTTTGGCCTTTTGGATAAATCAACATCTGTAGTGCCAGAGGTAATTTAGATCCATTATTTGGAAGTTGCAGATGATCTTGATGCTTGAAAGGCCAATGCAGAGTTAATTTGAGTTGATTTGTTTTTTTAAAAGATGAATGCCAACATATGCGTAGGAGCATTTTTCAGAAAGATCACAATTTGTGTGTTGGAGCTTATTCAGAAAGCTAACATCAATGTGGTGGAGCTCAAAGTACGAGGTAAGACGTTTGAGTCAAAATCCCATAAGAGCCAGCATCATTTTAATGTTCAGGGAAATAATTGAGGTGTGTGAGTTTGCCGTCAAACGCAAGGGAGATGAGTGGGGCATAATTTCTTCTATTTAACTTGCTGTCATTTGCTGTAATTTAAACGTATCCCATCCTCTGCGTGTACTCAGTAAATCAAATGCATAGGGCTCATTTTAATATCAACGGAGAGAGACAAATCGAACAGATCTTCACCCTTAACCTGTGTGTGTGTGTGTGTGTGTGTGTGTGTGTGTGTGTGTGTATGTGTGTGTGTGTGTGTGTGTGTGTGTGTGTGTGTGTGTGTGTGTGTGTGTGTGTGTGTGTGTGTGTGTGTGTGTGTGTGTGTGTGTGTGTGTCACTATCTGCCTTTGACGGATTAAGGTGAAAAAGAACATAAAGCCAAGACAAGTAAAAACAAATAAGCGGGATGTGGTGGTGATAAAGAGGGGGACGATGAAGAGGACGTGGGGGGGGGCTGTTTCCCGGCTGCTGTCCTGTCCCAGCTGGGCTTACTGACCTTGAGATCCCCTCCCCTCTACCCTAGTCGTTCTGTCTGTCTGTCTGTCTCCGTCTGTCTGTCTCCGTCTGTCTGTCTCCGTCTATCTGTCTCCTTCTGTCTGTCTGTCTGTCTGTCTCCGTCTATCTGTCTCCGTCTGTCTGTCTGTCTGTCTCCGTCTGTCCGTCTGTCTGTCTGTCTGTCTGTCTGTCTCCGTCTATCTGTCTGTCTGTCTGTGTTGTCAGCTCCTGTTATCATCATTTAAATGCAACAATTTGTTTTTGTTTTTTTTATCCTTCTCATTTTTCTCATTTATTTTTCTACTCTCGGCTGAACTTGGCTGAAGTGTCAAGTAGACGGGCAGGACCTCGTGTTGGTGCGTTTGACAAATCAGCAAATGTTTAATCTGAAGATGGTGTCGCCGCTCATAAATAATGCAGGGGTCCCTGGTGTGGGAGCGTGGCCTGGGTCACACACACACACACACACACACACACACACACACACACACACACACACACACACACACACACACACACACACACACACACACACACACACACACACACACACACACACACACACACTCGAAGAAAACGGAACCAAGAGCAACCAACACACCCTGCCAGTGTTGGCCACTTACAAGAGCAGTTGTTTAAGGCAGCTTGTCTCAATAGGGCAAATCTGGTGGAGAATAGGTCCGACTGAAGGGCCTCTCTTCTGTCCTCAGACCGTCACCAGGTACAGTCACAGGTGACCCCATGGCACAGTGCCCTCTCATTCATCGCCAGCCCTTCACCGTCACGCAGAGCCACTCGGCAACACTCAATTCCAACGTCTTTCCTTATAATAATATTCTCTCTTTTAGTCTGCCTTTCTCACTCTCTCTCTATCTTTCTCTTTTCGCCTCTTTCAGTGCCTCTCTCTGCCGTTCTCTTTGTGCCGTAATGTAAGAACTCTGAGAAAAAGGGAGCAAGTTTTAGTGCCAGAATGGCAGAATAATCTTTGCAGAACGACGACAAAAACACCGAAAGAAAAGGTCTAAGCAATCTCGGAGACACAGGGGATTGAGCGCCCGGAGATTTGCCCTAAATGTTAAGCGGGCGACAGAAAGCAGTGTAGTGGACTGTGAACCGCATCGAATCCCCCCTCCCCCCCCCCCCCCCACCAGCAAACCACCCCAGCGCCACCACCACTGCAAGAACCAGCCCCCTCCCACCCAATGTGCACCACTTCCCACCTCTTCCCAGACGCCCGGATTGGCTTGTACCCCGCGTCTGGGAAGGTTTCCATGATGGTTCTCTGAGAAAATTAAGATTTTAATCCTATTGAAGTTGATCTCCTCTCGTTTGACACCCTCTCCCCCCGGTCCCTTCAAAACAGGAAAGTCCATCTGAATGTGTCTTTACAAATAGCCTCAACATTTTCAATGTTGCACGTTAGCTTGAGATTCAAGTGTGTGTGTATGCGTGTGTACCAGGCTGCTGCACCTGTTGTGCAGGCAGTTTTTTTGTGTCAAAAGAGCTTCTTGCCACTCCTCATCCAGACAATAGTGGGAAGACTGCCGCGCACCCATCAACCGTCCTCGCCGAAGAGGATCGAGAAATGATGTGTATTGATTCACACGCCTATGGGAAAGCTAATGCACGCTCTCTCTCTTTCCCCTGCAGGCACTGGGGAGTTGCTACTTTATCCACGACTCCTTGAAAAACATCCAACAGTTTGATTTCAAAGGTAGACCGAAAGCGCCGAAAAATGTTGAGCCCTTGTGCAATGTTGTGTGTTCACTCACTCACTCACTCACTCACTCACTCACTCACTCACTCACTCACTCACTCACTCACCCACTCACCCACTCACCCACTCACTCACTCACTCACTCACTCACTCACTCACTCACTCACTCACTCACTCACTCACTCACTCACTCACTCACTCACTCACCCTTATATTATTTTATATCATACAGCCATGGTAAAATACTCAA